>NW_026614893.1:0-93270 GCF_030052815.1 Hevea brasiliensis | reverse complement strand
CAAAGCTTAGTGTTAGTTATTCCATGGCTTTTACAGGTTTAATACCATTATTTCTATATTCATTGGTCATGTTTGTCACGGTAAGAATTTGCTTAAAGTGTATTCCATGAAAGTTGTTCCCTATTGTGTCTAGATTACCTTTCTTTTTGAATCACTCAGTTTAGATTTTGTATCTCAAGTTATGTTTCTTTATATTGGTGATTAGATCAATCCAGTCGTGTATTTGCGATTGGTAACCTAAGTTTGGTTGGCAATTTGACTAGGATTATGATCAGAATTTGGATCTGTGTTAACTTCATGAAAGTTACAACTTAGATCTATGTCTCATCTTTCTATTGTGTAACATTTCAGGTTAGTGAGACACTTTCTACACTAAGTTATGACCAAATGAATAAATCTTTATCATTTGGTCATTTTGCTGAATGCAGAATGGTTCAAGTCACGGATTAGGGCAATTTTAGATTCAACTTGGTTTGGTTTTTCTGGGCAGTGGGTTTCTTCACAAAGTTGTGTCATTATGTGTCTAGTTTCATGTTCAATTGGCCTTGCACAAATTGAACCTCTACAACTCCATTTATAGCTGCCCAAACATGCTAGACTCACATCCCAGGACCCTCTAGCAAGGCACTCCAAAGGCTGACATACTACCTGCATGTCAATTCCCATGGCACAAATCACTTCATTTCCTAATCAAACATAGCCAAATGGTCACTAATTGACCATTAAAACTTTTAGTTTATGTCCATTTCATCAGCACTAAAATTAAGATTTCAAAACCCTAACCACTAATTATGACCACTCCAATTTATGTATGTTACCCATAATTTGCTATACTAATCATATAATTTATACTAGGGCAGCTAATATGTCATTTAAATCAAAGGATTCTCTTAACCTAACTACATGTCAAGGCTGCAAAAATTTCATGGAACATAATCATGCCTCATTAATTCAAAATTTTTATCAAATTCTCAACTTAACTTAGCTTAAATTCATGTTTAGAAAGATGTAAAAGCAAAGAATATGGCACCTAACCTCTTTGGTGATTTTCTAAGCTTATTCACCTCACTTTCTTTTACTTTCTCCTCTTCTAATGGCTGCCCAAGTCTAGCTCTGAGTGGTAGAGACAAATTTTGTGAAGAAGATGAGGTTTTAGAGGCTGGTTTTAGTAGAGGTTTGGAAGCAGGTGAAGCTTCAATGGTAGAAAGAGAGGGAGTTGGTTCATTTGTGAAGAAGAAGCAGATTGTTTTCTTCAATTTTTCTGCCCATTTTGCTCATTTTAAGTGGTTTAAAGACATGTGTCACAATGTGATTGGGTGAGGGTGCTTAGTGACATAAGCATGAGGTATAAATTACAATTTTAATTAATTTTATTTTCTTTCTTTGCTACTCATTTTCAATTCAATTTTTAACAATATTTATTAATATTTTAGATCATAATAACTATTTTATTAACTGGACAAGTCGGTCAAAAATCACCTCTGAAGGTGACATGACCAAAATGCCCTCAGTTTGGCTTAATAGACCAAAATTATGCATGCCAGATTGAAAATTTTTCTAAAGTATTTTCTTAGTATTCTAATACCATAAAAACCTCAATGACTCTTATCTAAAGTCCAAAAATTATTTTATGAATTTTCTCTCGGGTTTAGGGCTTCAAGGCTGAAGGCAACTTCCCACGTGGTTACCCATCGCTAGGGCAGGCTCATTAACTTGATTGTATTTTATTTTTAAAATTTTCCTAAATTTTTCTTATTAATATTTGAGTTAATTATAGTTCCTCACTTTAGTTTAAATATTTTTAGGATGTTACATCTATCAGGACCGATCTGATCAGGAGCGATAGAATATCTGAGTTGCTACAGGGAGGGTGTTACATTAGAACTTCACCTCCTTTCATGGTGCTTCAACTAATTAGTCCTCTTTTCAAGGCCATTAATAAGTCACAAAGAGCCTGTTTTATTGGGATAGATTTAAGAAACACTAACTCTCCCAAATTTGCCTCTTTTGTGAGTAATTGTGATGAAGAAATTCAATTCCAACTCCATAGGCATATCTCAATTTTCTATCTCCACTAATATAGCATACACTTTTCAAAAGATCAAAAGGTCTTTAAAAGGATTGTAAAGGGGCTAAGGGGACAATGACTTGGTTGCCAATGAAAGGTTTTTAGGGAATGCAAATATGAGGATAGCCTGTATGCATAAAATACCAAGTATACTAAGTTCGTTTCTATATATTTTGCATGGAGAAGAGGGGCTTTTGGTTTTTTTTTTTCTTTTTTTTTTTATAGTGCCAAGCATGCTTTCATGATACTTATCTTGGGACTTCTTCTCTTTTTTTTTTTATGTCCCTTTTATCCTCTCCCCAAACTCATTGCTTTTCTTTGGGTTGGAAAGGCAAATTTTCTTTGATTTCAATTGCACACTTGTACTCTTTCTTGAGTTCTGCATCCTCTTTTCATTTTCCTTATGCATTTTGCTTCCTCAAAGAATGCAGTAGGTGTATTTAGGCTAGGGGCTAGGTAAATGACATGGGTAAGCAATAATTTTAAAGGGATAAACATAGGCTTCAAGTTGGCTACAAAGGATATACATTTTAATTAGGGGTGGCTAAGGCTTAGTGAGGCTATATCAAAAAATGCCTTAATCATTTCTTGTTTCTTTGGTTTTCAACCACCGCAAGTGCGGATCGCTAACAAGTAATAAAGTGATGAGTAAGTATCATTCCCATGAGGACCATGTTGAGTACCAAACAATAGTGATTTTAATTATCTAGGCGATCGAATTGTATAAAAATAATGATTATATTTAAATTGAAAGAAATAAAATCTAAATAATTAACTAAAATAAAATACTAATGGATAAAGGCACTATAGAGCTAGGAGTTCACACTTCAATCAATTATAAAATCAATCGATTCATTCAATAAATGGGAGATTATCACTTTGATGGAAATTAATCCTAAGTTATCTTAAATCCTCTCTCAAGCGATCAAGGTGTATTTTAATGAACATAAACCCTACTTTCGTGAGTGATTAAATTAATTAAAACTCTTTAAGATCTATAATTGATTTTGAAACTCTACAAAGGTTATCAGCTTATCTCTAAGTTAGATTTCCTAAGTTAAAAATCCCGATTTTCTAATATTAATCTTTACCTTTCAGTCCTTCAATTAATATCTATAATCAATACTAAGTAGGTACCAACACATAGCATGTATTAGGATCACAGAGATTGAATTAAAGAATAAAATACCCAATGTATTAAATAAAATCAAACAGATCCATAATGAAATTGAGAGTCTTGCACTAACCTTAGAATAAAGAACCTACTCACCCATGGTGGGTTTACAATCAAGATTTTAAAAGATAAAGAGAAGACATGAGAAGAAATAGAGTGAAAGAACCAGAAAAGAATTGCGACCTTGGACTTTTGGAACATCAAATTTGAAAATCCCTTATAGCAATCTTGAGATCTTGTTTCTCCTTGCTTCCTTTGAGGTTGATATGCCTCCTTGAATGTAAATCGGCTCTTGAATGTTAATTCTCCTCCTTTGGATGTAAATTATCTCTTCCCCTCAATTCTGACTTATTCTATTTATATGCAGTATAAAAACCTTAATTTCAAAGTCTTATAAGCATTAGGAGTCCATCAGGAGTCAAGTTGGAGCGAGAAAAGTCGCATCAAAATGCTGTCGGGGACTTTACACGGGTGTAGTGATACATGCCCGTGTAAATTTCTGCCACTTCATTTTCACATTTTCTTTAGTCCAGAGAGTTACACGGGGTCCAGGAAGTTACACTGGGCAAGTTACCCGGCCTGTGTAATGTTTTTGGCACTGTATTCTTCTCGTTTTAACCTCCAAAACTCTTCAAAACTCGTCTATTATTCTAGAACCACATAAAAACACCTGATAAAATAAAAAAAAAATCAATGAATTGAGTTGGATTAACATGTTTTCTAAAATAATAATGAAAACATATAAAAATAAATATAAAAGGATGCTAAATGCTAACAAAATGCAATGCATGTTAACCTTAAATGTCTATATAATTTGATGGTATCTTTTCTTCATCAAGAATATGCGATGATTTCATCTTGCTTGGTATAAGAGATGTATTATAGAGCTAGTGTGACATTTTTTTAGTTTTTCTTATATTTCAAAAATTATTATCATAATTTTAAAAGTTGATGTGATAAATTAATAGTTTTGAAAGGTTTAACTAGTCTAGTTCCATTAAAGAGATTAGTTTCTTCACAAATAACATGTTAGAATCCTTTTTGCCTATCTAGATACGTTCATTCCTCTATCAGTGGAGTCAATTATTAGCTTACTAGAATTTGGTTATAATGCTAAGTTTCACAATTTAAAGTCCAAAATTTTCAAAAATTTTTAAAAATTTTGATACATAAGAATAATGTGGCTGAATTTAAACAATGTAATGATGTGCATGTAATGATATGTAATGCCTGGTATCCCCCTCCCCTAAAAAAAAAAAAAACTCAAACCAGACATGGTCCTCAAGGTTAAAATAATATGCAAAATCAGAGAAAATGTACAAAGATTATAAGGAAGCATATTCTTTATTAGGTATTGAAAAGTTTGGACATTAAGCATATAAAGAAGACCTATAATTGCAACTTAGGACTAAGGCATGTAAGATATTACAATAAAGATCTATCCTATAGTCCTAGCTCTAAAAGGTCTTTGATAGTGATGATAAGCGATCTTGGCTCCTCCTCCTCCTCATCTAACTTCTCCATTAGCATGTCCAATTTGTTGTGAGCTTCTGGAGGCTATCTCGATTACTTGCATTCTACTACAAATTGTGGTCTCCATGCTTGTAGGTATCTGAGGACCAGATCTGTTGGTGGTAGTGTGTATGGAGGCACTCGAATGGGGACTCTTGGAACATCCGCTCTTAGCCTTTTTCTTGGTGAAGTCTCGCGAGTCCTTCTCGTGCCGTCTCTCGAGGATAAGCGTTTCCTTTGGTATCCAGTAGGTAGCAAGTGTTGACTACCTTCTTACATATCCCCATGGATATGCGAGATAGTTTGATATATTCTTGATGTTTTAGTGACGAGCGCGACTGTGATGTCTTAGAATGAAGCGAAGTGGAGGGCAAAGGTTGTGACACGGCCACCAAGCACGATATGCAGTAGATTGATGGCGAGGCATCGGAGATGGTTGCACGAAAAGAAGCCAGTGCTGCAGTGCTTTTCAATGACCATACACCACAAGAAGAATAGCTTGTTGGCGTTTACAACGCCAAGGCTGTCGCCACGGCCCATTATGGTGTGGGCGTGACAGATGCATATAAGCGCGAGTAGGACTTGTGATACCCATGGATTTAGACTTTGCAGTTATATGGCTCGTGTTGGAGCAATGGAACTCTAGAAGTTGATCTTTGTTGAAGAGCATGCGATTCTAGGGATCTCTAGTGGTAGCGCTATCAAAGCCAAAGATGGCGTTGAACTCATCTATGTTGTGACACCCCTTACCCATTTACAGTATAGCCGAGTAAGATATGTCACACAGTGTACTATAACACATTATTTTACTTCAATCATTTTTTTTATCCTTCCTAATTTATTTTTTTTTTTAAAGTTATGAAGTAAAATTTGTGAAATATAATTCATTTGAGTCATTTATTGAAATTATAAATTATTTGAGGTTCTGCAAATTTTATAGAAAATCCAGCAAAGTATCAGCAAAGTATAAGCCAAACGGAGGGCATTTTGGTCATTTCGCCTTCAGAGACGATTTTTGGCCGACTTGTCGGTTGAGTAAATAAATATTATGGTCTAAAATATTAATAAATATTACTAAAAATTAAAGTGAAAATGAGTAGTGATGAAAAGAAAAGAAAAATGAAATAAAAAGCAAATTATGACATATGATGATGTCATTTAAAAAGCTACCACCAATCACATTTAAACAAACATTCAATTAACAAATAAAGAGATAAATATGGCCAAAAATTTAAAGAAAGCAGCAGCCCCTTCATTTCATTCCCGCACAAAGAAAACAAAAGAGGAAAACCACCATTAAAGCTCCAAATGAGCTTGATTCCATAATAACTACACCAAAACCTCACCCTCTCTTCACAAAAAAATTTTCCTTATCACTAGAGCTAAATTTGGGCAGCCATTAGAAGAGAAGAAAGTGAAAGAAAGTGAAGTCAAGCTTGGGAAAATTCTGCCCTACAAGAGGTTAGTGCCTATTATGCATACATCTTTCTCTTTCCATGATTAGAGACCTAAAATAAGCAAGAATTTGTGAATTAAATGAATGGAATTTATGTGTATGTATACAATGAATTTTGGCAGCCCTAGGGAGGAACAAGAGTAAGTGTTTTGATGGACTTAGAGTGGACTAAAGATGATGTTTAAGGTATATATATATATGTATGATGAATTGGTGTGCTAACTAAGGTAATTGGTGTAATCCTTGAAAATGAGCTAGGGTTTGGGAGTGAAACTTGGATTTAGCTTATGAAATTGTGAAAGAACATTTTAATGGTCAATTAGTGACCATTTGAGGCAAGTTCACCATAATTTGAAGAGATTTAGAGTGATGCAAAGTGAATGTGTAGGCTGCCTAGGGACAGCAGCAGGGTGACTGAAATTTCAGTCCACTTGGACAGCCATAACTTTGGCTGTGTAAGTTCAATTGGTGTTTGGCCAATTGGACATGAAACTAGGCTTATAATGGCACATTTTTTCTGAAGAAACCATGCCCAAAAGACCAAAGCAAGAGGACCAAAAGTTGTCCCCAATCCGGATACCCTGCAACAGCACCTGCATAAATGACCAAATGAACACTAACTGTTCATTTGGCCATAACTCACTGTAGATATGGTGAATTGACCTGAAATTTCTACAGCAACAAGATAAGACATAGACAAACAACTTTTATGAAGGAACCTACCCCAAATTATGGCCAGAACCCATCCAACAAAGTGATTTCAGTCACTGTTCATGTTACTGTAGATATGGTCAATTCTGCAGTTTGGCAATCCGGCCAGCTGTGGTTTTTGGACCATATCTGGAGCTACAAAACTCCAAATGGAGTGATTCAAAAAAGGAAATTCAACTAGACAAAATAAGGACCAACTTCCATGCTTACCATTTCCTCAAATTCCCACTGAAACAGGGCTTAATGGAATAGTAAAGTTAGGCTTCAAAAACTGAAAATTTTGACCTTTTGGTTTTAAGCATAGAAATAGTAATTGAAATCAATTCAACAAGTTTTAAATACACAATGTGGTATGTTTTGGGTGTTAAAACCAATACACCTATTTTCTATCCAAAAGTCAACATTTTTGTTGACCAATGAGGTGAATAGTGACACCAAAACTTGAAATTCAAAATTTGAAATTAGAAATGCATCTAGGGGACTTTAAGGAAATTGAAGCCATCTGCTTTGGGCCACGAGCGAAGCTATGATGCTGGAAGTCTTGCTGAACCGAACCACTAACATTATGTAAGCTGGGGCATCCTTGCACCTCAGCCTCTATAGGTGATCATTGAGCGATCACACTCTTCCATATTCAATGCGAGGATCTTAGCTTTCCTGAACAATAACATAAGGATATTTACTCTCGTTAGTGCATATTTATACTGTAATGTACTGTATGTATCAACAATGATATTGAGCAGTTGTACTATGAAGAAAGAACATTCAAATAACAGGTGAAAACAGAATTTAAAAACATTGCTCTGATACCACTAAAACATGTCACACCCTACCCATCAGTAAGGCATAACATGATCCCGTAGTATACCTAATGAATTACCAACTCCGTCTACTGATAACCCATTAAATACACTACAAGGGATTTTAAAAACTTTTCTTACTTCTTTTACAGTGGTGAGCACTATTTACAGGTGTTAAAGACTTTGGTGAACTGAGTGAAATAACTAACTCAATTGGTTTATTTTGAATGTATGTAAAAAATTTGTCTGATTTCCATCTGTATTTTGGATAAAACAGTTCTTCAGAAAACCTGTAAAAAGTACTTCAATAATTTTCCAAATCTCAACTCCAAATTTTTCTCAACACAATATATTTCTCAACACAACAATTTATCAACTCAATTTCATAGAAATTTTTCAAAGTCTGAGATAATGAAATATAATCTGACTTTTACAAGTCAAAAGCTCATAATTATTTTACAACTTCAAGGTACAATTTGAATTTACATGCTCAAAACCAAAAACAATATGTACATACGATGTCATACATTCTGATACAAAATGCAAAATATTGGTATACTCATTATACCCAAAAATCTCTCATTGGAGGTATATGCGGCCTAGTCTGCTTATACATGCTGTCTCTCTACTGCGGCAATTAAAAGCTATCATTGAGACAATGTCTCGATGGTGCACAACATTAACCAAATACAATTTAAATCACAATTCATAAGTCATGTAAATAGTGGATACTTAAAATCATAGTTAAATTCAAGACAATAAATGTCAGCAAGAATTTAAACTCCATTTGTCAATATCACAATAATTTTCCATAAGTCGGATCATGTTTGAATTCAAAAGGCGGTATATGTCAATGAGAGTTTAAATCAATTTCACAATCTCACAATACATAATAATGCAATTTAGTCGAATAATTTAAGAATCTGATGTTGCCAATTCATTCACAACTTAAGCCATGACACAAATTTCCGATCAATGCCGTGTTGTACACCACGACAAAGCAATCACAACCTCACTAATCGAAATCAATGAGGAAGGGGAGCTAGCTCTATAATGAGTACTCATCCGATCACCTCAGCGGTAAACGAGAGAGGAAAAATAAACGATCACGACTCCATAAATGGAGAAGGAATGATACGATACTGTCATGCTAAGTGTGAACACAAAATCAATTCCAAACATTTTATTCAAATGATTCGTGAGAATCCAATAAATTTCCAAAGTCATAATTTCATTCACAAAATGGCAACACAATTCATAATTAACTTCAATTTTCACAAATCACACTAAACTAACTTTCCCACAATTTCAAACCATTTACAATGCTTTTTAATCAATAAGTATCCATCAATGTCATTCAAACAATTTTTCACAGTTCCAAATCATTCACAATATTTCTAAATCAATAAGTGTCCATCAAACTCATTTACACAATTTAAAACAATAATATACAAATAGTCAATATTTATTTCAATTGAAAATAATTCAAAAGAAACAGTTGTTGTGCACAAACACAATTTAAAACAATAATATACAAATATTCAATATTTATTTCAATTGAAAAATTCAAAAGCAATAGCTGTTGTGCACAAACCTCGATGGTGTCTCCTGAGTGCGACTCGATTTCCTTCCCTTTCCACGAGTCTTTAATGGCGAGAAACACAATTTGAAGTGTTTGATTGCTAATTTAATTTGCCTCTAACGATGGTGTTTGGTAAATAATGCCTGAACTCAATTATTCACTTAATCACCTAATATACCGACCCTCGTTGCGTTTTAGGTAAATTAGGTTTTAGTGTCGTTAATATGTCACATTTGATAGGGTTTTAGGTTTGGTACGTTTTACCAAAGTCATTTCCTTGTTTAGTGCATTTTAATGCAAATTCTTTGGATTAGGGACCTGGTTTGACCTAGCAGGACGATCTAGTTCCTCGGTTTTGAGTCTCGGTCGAAACTACAAACTTGTAGATTTAGGTCTTATGGACGCGGTGCAAATTTCAGGTCAATCCGGGTTAAGTAGACCGAGTTATGGTCATTATACTATTCTTTGGTCAAATGGTACCATTTTAGGTCAATTTTAGGTCAATTTGGTCAACTCTGGTTCAGCCAGTTTTGGACCCGAACTTGTGCAAGCTTTTGACTTGCTTATGGTCATTTATGGGCTTTGGTGTCTTCATAAGACTTGTAGTTATGGGTCTTAACTATTCTTGGTCAAAATTTCAGGTCAATTGGACCTGGTTTGAGTGAGTTATGGCCTAAACACTCACTGCTGCCCAATTGGTCATTTTCAGGTCCTAATTGCACAAAATCCGAATAGGTAATTTTCTTAGGACACCTAGCAAGCAGAATTTTGGTATGGTTTCTCAATGAAAGTTGGCACATTTTGTGCCTAGTTTCACCTCAAGTTGGTCTCATACCAATTGAGGTTACACATTTAAGGTTATAGGCTAAATTGTACACTGCCCTCACTATGCCTTTCACACCCCACTTCAAACACATATTTACCTTGCAAAGTTTACTTCCATACCCTACCAATCTGTTTTGGTACATTACCAAAAGCATTATCTACTTTACATTAACATTATTTTGGGCAGATTACCATTACCCTCAACACACCAAATATCATTCACAATTACAATTTCTAATTACCATTACAAACACACCTAACCATTACAAATTTTACATACACTTTACAATATCATTTTACATACATCTCATCAACCTTCTAGGTCAATATTCTTCCCACACTTCCTTCAATATATACCATTACTCAAGTGTCCCCAAGCTGCATAAACCATTCTTCAACATCAAAGTGCCATCAATTTACCAATTCCCATCCAAGTGCATAAATCACCATATAAACATGAAATAATTCACTAGGTTACTAATTCATCATGATCAACACCATTTCTCATCAATTATATGCACAAATATCTCATCAAAAACGTGACTCATGGCTGTCCAAAATGAAAACAACAATAACCCTTCAAACTCAAAATTTTCCTTCACCAAACCAACACCCATAACATGAACATAAACTTTAACAAAGAAATTCTCAAAAATGCAAACTTACCTTTAATTGTAACTTGCTAAACCTTCACCAAACTTCTCAAAATTGGTATCAATATCTTCCTTGTGATGTGTAGACCATTTTCATAAAGCTACTTAAGGGATTGGAGTTGAAATGGAGGAGAAGATGAGGTTTGAAGCAAAATGGCTATGGAGTTTTCTTAGGGAGCTTATTACGGCATTGTTGAAGAACTAAGAGAAAATGAATCTGCAGATGGTATGTTAGGTGTACACCTGCCCCATTAGCTTTAATTTATTCCTTTAGTGGTCCACTTATATGGATTAAATCATATAATATGTTTACATGTGTTATTTACACATTTTTCACTCCATTTTGGCTATTTGTATTAGGTACCCTCAATTTAATTTTTATTTTATTTTCTAAGTGTAATATTATTTATTTTTAATGGACATTTAGGTCAAAAGACACTTGGGATGTCAAATGACCATAATGCCTGTTAGTTGCATTCAGATTTTTGATATCTGGGTTTTGTCAGTTTCGATTTCTCACTTTTCTTTGTACTAATTATTTAATTTTTCTTTGATTTTTCTAATGATATTTATACTTCAATAAGGGTCTATTTAATTCCAAAAAATATTTTCCGAGTTCCATGATCGAGGCAGATCAACGGTCCATGCGTGACTTCAGTCTGATCACCATCGCTAGGTTTCCCGGCTCACTTACTCGGTTACATTTCTTTGCTATGATTTTTTCTTTGTTTTTCTTGTACTTTATTTTCTTGTATTTCATTATTTTATGTCTCCTCACTCATATTGAAGTGTAGTTCTAAGCATCCTAGCTGTCCAGGACAACATTGGTCACCAGTCTCTGTGAGCACTCACAGAACTTAGGGTGTTACACCTCAACCTGCGATGCATTGGTAGGACACTAGGTGTCATTTTGGCATTCTGTAATAAATTTTGATTTTCTCATATGTAATTAAACTTGTGTAATGTATATTAATGTTCATGTAAATTATGAAAATTTTATTTGTGAATGGAAAAGTAAATGTTTATTTGTGATTTATACTTGATTATCACATGTGATGGACGTTTGAGAAATGAAAAGGATGTTGAGAACTGAAATTGAGAAATATTGTTGAGATTTTGGATATTGGAGTTTGAAATGAGGGAATACAAATATTGGAAGTGTTTTTAACGAGTTAGAAGCTATTTCTCCATTTTTAGCGGTACTCATGGATTTTTAAAATCTTCGGAACCTCAAATAAATAATACTTTTGATAAATGGATAAAATAAATTATATTTCATAAATTATATTCACAAGCATGATATAAATTAATTAAGGTATATTAGAATATGCCGGTACACCGTGTGGCATTACTTACTCGGGTATACTGTACATGGGTAAAAGGGTGTCACATGACATGAGTTAGGGTTAGGAGAATTCTTTGATTTAAAGTGACATATTAGTTGCCCATAGCATGAGATGAGTGCTTGAACATGATTGTGTAAGTGAAATGCAAGTTTAGTGCATGAATGAACTTGAGAACTTGGACACTTGAATAACATTAGGGTTTGCTAACATTAGGGTTTGCTCATGTGATGGTTTATTAACCTTGTAATGGTCAATTAGTGACCACTTGAATGAGTGTGAGGAGGAAATGAAGTGAGTTGTGGATTGGTATTTGACTTTGGGTGAAATTTGCCTTGGTGACTGCGGGGTGAGTATGAGTCTAGCAGGTTTAGGTAGTTATAAATGGAGTTGTAGAGGTTCAATTGGTGCAAGGCTAATTGGACATGAAACTAAACACATAATGGCACAACATTGGTGAAGAAACCCTGCCCAGAAAACCAAACCAAGTTGACCTAAAAATTGCCCTAATCCGGGTGACTTGCATTCTGCCTGGACAAAATGACTAAATGAACAATATTTATTGATTTGGTCATAACTCAGTGTAGAAAGGTCCAATTGACGTAACATTTTACTAGTAGATAGCTGAGACATAAACCTACAACTTTCATGAAGAAACCAAAACCAAATTTTGATCATAACATGTTCAAAAACTGACCTGTAGTTAGTATACAAAACCTTGGTTCTACCCAGAAAATTTTGAAAAATTGCAATTCGGCCAGTTATGGTGTTTAGGCCATAACTTGAGCTAAAAAACTCCAAATGGAGTGATTCAAAAAACTAAATGTAACTAGACACAATAAGGAACAACTTTCATGCAGACAATTTTGCCAAATTCCTACTGTACAAATAACCAATGGAACAGTAAACTTAGTGCTTGAAATCTAAAAATTGTAAATAACTAGCACTAAGCTTTGAAATGGAATTGGCAACCAATGCCAACAACTTTTGGAATGTAAAATGTGGTATGTTGGTGATATTTGAACCAATATACCTATTATCTACGAAAAAGTCAACATTTTAGTTGACTAATAAAATGAATAGTAACCTTACATATAAAGTACAAATATTCAAGAAATGACTTTGTAATATGCCCTAGTAGGCCTAATGTGATTGGTTTGGATAGGCATGCCAATAGGGTTCTGATAGCAGTACTGCGTATGATGTATGGCTCCATGCCATTCTGTGACGATAGCCTATGGCTATACTGATTACGATGTTATACTTGGCTTTATGCCTAATTGCTTTTATGGCTTATTAGCCATTCTGTTTGCACACCGAGAGAAACATTGAGACCGATGGTGTATTGCCAGTACTTGACACCCAGTGCTAGTTTACCTGTTTATCTAGTTTGGTCAATTTATATAGGTTACTTGGGCATGGAAAAGTATAACTGTAATTGAACTCATTATTAAAGAAAATAAGGAAATGAAATATCAAGATAAAGATCAAGCATGATTACAATAAAATATAAAGAAGCTCAAAATCATTAAGAAAGTAATTAACAAAATGCATGAAGAAGTTAATATCATAACATGTAATTAGCCTTTAACTAAACAATAAGTTAGTAAATATTCATTTCTTATGAACACAAATAACTTGGAAATTTTTACTTTTATTTGCATGTTATATTTTCTTGTATTATTGGCACCACTAAGCTTTATGCTTAGCGCGTCGCTTTCGCAACACGTAGCTACTGAAGATTTGGACAGAGAGCCCGAAACCATAGTAGGTAAAGGTTCACATTCTGCTTAGTGTCAGTGTCACCTCCTGACTGATTGCATTGGTAGGACACTAGGTCCCATTTTGTATTTTGTGATTTTTGTAAGTTTTGTAATTAAACTCTTATTTTATCATGTATATTTGAAACCTATGTAATTTAATTTTGTATTAATGTAAGTATTTGTAACTTTGTGTTTATAAATAACATATGTGAATTTATTTGTGATTTGAGCATGATGATGATGTGAAATGAATGAATGACAAATAGAGGACTTGTTAAGAAATTGTTGTAAATTGATGAGATACAAATGGAGTTGAGACTGATTGGAAATAATTGGAAGTGTTTTCACATGTTCCAAAGAAGCTGTTTTATCGATTTTAGCCGGTGCTCTGCTGGATTTTCTATAAAATTTTTGAAACCCCCAATGAATTTATAATTTTAATAAATGAATTAAATGAGTTAAATTTCACAAATTGCACTTCATATCCATTGCGAAATAAATTAAGGAAGAATAAAAACGATTGAAATAAAATATAGTGTTACAGTACCTTTATGCGGTATATCTTGCTCGGCTACTGCTTGTGACGGATAAGGAGTGTCACGATGAAGTGAGCAACTCCTTGCCTATCAGATCTCATGTGAGGTTCAATCCTTTTACTTAGCCTAATGCTTAGAATCTCAGGCACATCTATTATTGACTTATCTTGCATTAATTAAGTTGATCCCATTGAGCCAGTAAACATGCAAATAATTTTAATGTTCTCAGGCACATCCATTATTGGCCACAAAATCATTTACATATTTACAACATCTCATGCTTAACAATTATTCTCAAGAAAATCTCTTAAATTAATTGCTTCATATGCAAGTATTTAAAATTTCTTAAAATAATTGCCTCAATGGAGGGCCCATGATATAATTACCTTAATTATAACATTTCCAACTTAAACATTTGTTTGGAAGATTTAGTGGTCGGCTTAATTACTGTTATGGTCTCACTTTGCACATTATCCAATTAGCATGCATATATCATATACTTGCATACATTCCCATATATCTCATGCATACATGGATAAACATATAATATGGTATGATCATGGACTTTCTAAGGGATTCAATTCTGAGCCACCAAGAATTGAATCAGGGCATTTATAGGTGCATTTCATTCATTCATATTACAAGAGTTGCTGAAGGAGTACATAATCAACACTTGATCTTGAATTCCTCTCACTGGTCCCACCAATGCTGTTAACCTCCTTGATCTTCTTGCAATCCAATTACGACAATCCTTGGCATGTCAAGGCGAATTTACAAGAACATGGACTTCAAATTCCTCAAATAAATGAAATTACAATCCAAAATTATTACAACCTTTATAATACATGCCACCAAAATAAATAAATTAATTTACAACCCAAAGAAAAATAAAAGAAACAAATCCAGTCACATTGGTTTTTTTTTGTCCATGATCATCCATTATGCAAATTACTATTCAACAATTAAATAAAACATACATACTAAAATTAAATTGAATATCTCATATTTAACTAAAAAAATTCAGATTTGAATCTCATTCAACCAAATTAAAAAATTTAGATTTGAATCTCATTCAAACAAATTTAAAAATTCAGATTTGAATCTTATTCAAAACAAATTAAAAAATTCAGATTTGAATCTCATTCAACCAAATTTAAAAATTCAGATTTGAATCACATTCAAACAAATATAAAAATTCAGATTTGAATCACATTCAAACAAATTTAATTATTTGATTATAATTCCTAATTAAACAATTTAAGTAGTCATGTGCATAATTATGGGCATCAAAGCATACAACCATTGTATAATCATCCCCATACCATGCACACCATTAAGGTGCTATCAAACAACCATGCGCACCATTGAGGTGCCATTCATGCTGCCACACTTTTGATGCAACCAGCAATGAATCAATCAACTTTTGATTAAATCACACAATTAAATCTCATCTTGAATAATCTAAATGGCAAATATAATGGCTCTGATTCTAATTGAAGGAGCGGAAGCATAAAAATTGTTAGATTAGAATATTGAATTCAAAAATTTTCTTCTAGGGTTTCATGCATCATGCCATAACCAATATGTGCCTAATTGATTTCAATTTTCAATTGCATATTAAAATACTTTTAATATGTATTAGGATCTACATTTGCCATTTAAGAATTTTGAATTAACAAATCAATTCATTTGAACCCTAGATTGATACAAGAGTATGTGCACTAACATTTTGATGCACTGTAGATGTAATTGGTATCTTTGTGAAGCACCTAGGACCCCAAGAGATGTCCCTCTAGCTTGTCCACACCAAGATCACCAATGGCAGCCCCTAAACTAGCTTCTCAAGCCTTGCTAACCAATTAGAAACTAGGGATTTTCCTTTAGAGAGGTTGTAAATGTATATAAGACACTAAAAACAATTTCTAGCAATTTTAATTCAAAGAAAACAATTGATTTCTCTTTGAATTGATGAGAAAAGATGAAGAGAGGAGATGGAGGAAGAGGTGCTGCCACACATAGAGAGAATAAGAATGTTGATTGATTTTTTTTTTGTTTTCTCATAATATCATTTTATATAATTAGGTCATCACTTAAAACCTTTGCCACATGTCATCACCTGATTGCATCTTAATCTTAATTGACCTAATCACATTAAGCCATGTGTCAAAGCTAGATTAAATTTTGACTTTGATCACTTTGCATGATATGAAGACAAATGGCAAACTTATATGGTGCCATGTGTCACCATCTCATGGTACCACATGTCACCCTGTGAAATGACCAAAATACCCTTGTGTTTTAATTTTGAGTTCTCAAACCAAAATAATTATTTCTCCTCTTCTAATTAACTTATCTCAAATATACATTCATTAATTAATCTCTATTAAATAATTTCTCATAACTAAATTCATATTTAAACACTTTAAATATAAATTTAACTTATATTATACATCCAATAACCTAGATTTGGTTTCAAGCCATGCTAGGGACTTTGCATTCTTATTTCAAACCAAACCTATTTAATTAATCAATTAAACTCTTTAATTAATCAATTAAATCACATTTAACTTGGTGATTATCTTGTGTATGTGTGTGACTTACTAGGGTTATCACTAATTGGCAATGAGATATGATATTAACTCTTAATATCATCAGAACTCTTTTTTACCATACATGATTTCTCTAAATCATTTGAGGCATCACATAGACCATGGTTGATACCTAGCATAGCATACCATGGCCACCTAATCAGTAATAAGGAATACGTTTAATGAACCTTTAATCATATGTTACCATGCACTAGAATCTCTCTATTACAAAATCCCAATTCGAGCTGAAGTCATGGTTTATGTCAAACCCCATTTGCTATGTATATTATGTTCTCTTTTAATTTTAGTTCTTGATTAATTAGATTTTCTTATCAGAAACTCTTTTCTGACTAAATCTATTTGTCCTGGCCAGGAACTTGAAACATCAAGAACAATTAAATGAACATAGGACTTTGTCCCTATTTACTTAGGGTAACAGATTCCATCTTGATCAACACCTACCTCTATATATAACTAGTAGGAGCCAACACATGTCTATATACCCATACACAGTACAAGTATGAAAGCAGTATCAAACTCAAACTACCTATATACAAGATAACTGTGTTATCTAAAGTCTAAAGATTATATGTACTAATATGATATATGACAATGCATTGACAATAGTAATATCGTCAACTGGTTGACCTACTTATCATGTTTGTAATATGGCATGAGACTCACCATTCAATCTGATGTATATCTCACATAAATACCTTGGGAATAAACATGATTACAATCTTTCTAGATAAGTCATGTTCTGTGTGAAGTATCCTCGATTGTGAACCAATTTATGATACTTTGTGCTAAAAATACTGTCACTCATATTCTTAATAACTTAAGAATAGAATTTCTAACAAAATATCAATGGATCTTTTCTATTACAGATAAATACATTATGTAAACAGAAAAGTGAAATTGCCATTTATTAATTAAAATGTTTACAAAATACATACTAAATGATATGCTCTATGGCATACTACTAACACTTTTATGTTGGAAACTTACCAAAATTCTATCCGAAAAGTGACCATCAATTTGACCTAATCCGAATTTGGTAGTGTGTAAAACCTAAAATCTGACCATATGAACAATAACCACGTAATTAGCCATAACTCCTTGTAGACAGGTCCAAATGACCTGAATTTGATACCGATGGAAAGCTTAGACATAGGGCTACAACTTTGGTGAAGATCACAGAATCTAGAAATGCCATTTACTAAGTCAAATTGCTTGCACAAGTTGAGGTATCAAAACTGGCCAGAACCATTGCAACCTAGAATTTGACCATATGAGCAGTAGTCACTCATTTGGCCATAACTCATTGTGAACAAGTCCAAATGACCTAATATTTATATCAATGGAAAGCTTAGACATAGAGCTATAACTCTTATGAAGACATTAAAGCCTAGAAATGACCAGAACCAAGTCAATTTGCTTGCCCAATTTAGGGTACCAAATCTGCCAGAATTGAATTTGACCAAAAATTGACCTAACTTTGCATTAAAAATGCAATCTGTCTAGCTTTAGTAAATTGACCATATCTTGGCTATACAACTCAGAATGACATGACATCAGTGGAAAAAATTCAATAAGACATAGACTTATAAATTTGCTTCTTTGACAATAAACTAAGAACCAAGGGAAATAGGACATCTAGCTAGATCAATCTAGCATACCAAAACTGAAAAATTGACATTATCATGCAATAAGTCTTTGAAATAAAATTGGCAATAAATGCCAACTTGTAATAATTGTAAAATATACTATATTAGCAACATATTAAAATGCAAATTGTGACATGTTGATACTAGAATCAAACTATCCATGATGCATAAAAAGGTCAACATTTTTGTTGATCAATGAAAGGCATTATGATCTATAAATTGTAAAAATAAAAAATTAAATATTTATGGAAGCGTTAGCTAAGGGTAGGGGTGGATGAGCTACTAACTGTTGTGCACATACTACTATTTCTTTTTTTTCATCATCCACTGTGTGGCTGTACACAATACATGCTTCAAGAGGATCTTTAGGATGTGTCTTATGAAATTCCTTTTCAACTTGTTCGTCAATTATGTCACCTTGAAGCATTCATCAGGTTCAAATTTGTGTTTCATTATGTCGAACAAGTTGAACTCCACTTCTTCTTCTCCTACCTTGAGGGTTAGTCGCCCATTTTTTTACGTCTATGATGGCTTAGTGATTTGCTAAGAATGGTCTTCCCAAGATGATAGGAATTTGAACTTCTTTTTCCATCTCAAGGACAACAAAGTCCATTGGAATGAAGAATTGGCCCACTTTGATAGGAATGTTCTCAAGTATTCCCACAGGATATTTAACGGTCGATCGACCAATTGCAATGAGATTGTTGTGAGCTTGATTCTACGATCTCCAACTTTTGCATATTGATAGAGGCATTAAGCGATGCTTGCCCCAAGATCGCGAGGCGTTGTCTATTTCCTTGTTACCAATGAGGCGGGGTATGGATAAGCTTCTGGATCTTTCAACTTTGGAAGCGATTTGTTTTGCAATATGGCCTTTGCATTCCTTTGTTATAGCTACTATTCTATAATCTTCTAGCTTTCTTTTCTTTATGAATTTCCTTAAGAAATTTGGCATACTTTATCTGAGAAAATGCTTCAGTGAAAGGGATGTTGATGTAAAGTTTCTGTAAAACCTCCAAAAACTTCCCAAACTGCTTCTCCAATTTGGCTTTCTGAAATCTCTAAGGAAAAGGTAGGGGAGACTGGTATGGCTCTAGTAATTTCTTTGTCTTCCTTGCTTCCTCTTCCTGATCTTTCTTAGCTTCTTCCTCCTTTTTCTCTGCTTGGCCTTTAGATTTTTCTATGGTTTCCTCTATTAGTTCTACCTCTAGTTGTACTAGAATTCTCCCACTCCTTAGTGTAACTGCCTTATAATGGTCCCTTGGGTTCATTTCTGGTTGACTAGGCAGTTTGCTAGCAGCCTTATTTGAAGAACTTGCTTACTGAGCGATTTGATTCTCTAACATCATGTTATGAGTAGTGTGACACCCATAACCCGTCTGATATGGCGAGTAAGATATGTCACCGATGTCTGGAACACCTTATTTTATTTCAATCATTTTTATCCTTACTAATTTATTTTTTTCAAATTTATGAAGTACAATTTGTGAAATATAATTCATTTACGTCATTTATTGAAATTATAATTTATTTGAGGTTCCGCAAATTTTATAGAAAATTCGACAGAGTGCAGGCTAAAAATGGAGAAAACAGTTCTTCGGAACCTGTGAAAAAGACTTCCAATAATCATTTCCAATCATTCTCAAACTCCAATAACCATCAACATGGTCTCAATATTTTTCAACAATATTTCCATTTCTCATTCATTCATTTCACATAATATTCATATACAAGTCATAAATAAATACTCAATGTTCCATTCATAAACACAATTTCCACTATTTACATTAATATCAAAATACATTACATAAGTCTTATTATACATGAGAAAATAAAATTTTGATTACATAATACCAAAATGAAACCTAGTTTTCTACCAATGCACTGAAGATGGTGAGGTGACACAGACACTATGCAGAGCTGCAAGAGGTCTCACCCAGTCTGTTGTTTACTGGGCTCTCGGTCAGTATCTCCAGAACCTACGTGTGGCAAAAGCAACGCACTAAGCAATAATGCTTAGTGGTGCCAATAATAAAATAAAAGGAAATAACAGGAAGTAAATATGCAGTGCATGTTTTGATGTCTTATGCAGACAATTTTTTTTTTAATCATTATTGGTAATCTTATTTATTATGTACTAGTTCTATTCATTATTTCATTAAATTTGTTCACTTTCATTTTTGGTTGCCCAAGTAACCTATACTGGACGACTGGACAGGATAAACGGGTAAACTGGCACTAGGTATCAAGTACATCGGGCCATCACATCATTGGTCACATATGTATCTCCCGGTGTGCAACAGAACAACTAATAAGCTGTAATAACAATAGGCACAAGGCCAAATATCAACACAATGTTAGAATGGCTAAAAGCCATAAAATCACAAAATGGCATAATGCCATGCGCAGTACTGCTAACTGAACCCTATTGGCATGCCAAGCTATCTAAACCAATGTTATTAGGTATACTAGGGCATTTCACACTTTTAAGTTTCACGATTTTTGGAATTTAAGTTTTAGTGTTACTATTCCATTCATTGGTCAACAAAAATGTTGACTTTTGCATAGGCAATAGGTACAATGGTTTTAATATCATCAATATACCACATTTTGCATTCAAAATTTGTTGGTATTGGTTGTCAATACCATTTCTAAGCTTAATGTTAGTTGAGAAGAATTTTCAGTTTTCATGCCTTGTATTTACTATTCCTTTAGTCAAATTTTCAGTGGAAATTTAGCAAAATGATCAACATAAAAGTTGTTCCTTATTTTGTCTAGTTGAATTTATTTTTTGAATCACTCCATTTGGAGTTTTGTAGCTCAAGTTATGGTCCAAAAACCACAACTGGCCATATTGAAATTTTTCTGGACTAACCATATCTATAGAGTAATGAACAGTGATTGCAACTCACTTGTTGGATAAGTTATGGTCATAAATTGGGTTAGGTTTCTTCATAAAAGTTGTTGATCTATATCTCAGCTTGTTGCTGGTAAAAGTTCAAGTCAATTGGACCATTCTACACTGAGTTATGGCCAAATGACCAAACACTGTTCATTTGGTCATTCTGCAGAAACAGACTGCAGGTCACCCGGATTAGGGTAAGCTTTTGGTCCACTTGGTTTGGTTTTATGGCCATGGTTTCTTCACCAAAGTTGTGCCATTATGTGTCTAGTTTCATATCCAATTGGCCTTGCACCAATTAAACCTGTAAAATTCAAGTTATGGCTGCCCAAACCTGCTAGATTCATATCCAATTCTGCAGGTTACCATGGGCAGCCACACCAACTGCAATTCTCACTAATCAAACCACCTCATTTTTTGTTTACACATAACCAAATGGTCACTAATTGACCATTAAAACTCACTTTCATCATTACATGATCAAAGTCTCCATTTCATGCTCAAACCCTAACTCCAATTTCTAATTCATGGCACACACACACCAAACTCATACCAAATCACTTTATCCATCATCTATGCTCACCAATAACATAATTAAGCCACTTAATTTCATCAAAAACCAACAATCCTTAAACTTTCTCATGGTTGAAAAATTTAGATATTTCATTTACTCAAGTTTTTCTTTTAATTTCACACAATTTCTACTTGATTTAGCATGCTTACAAGATTAAAGAAAGAAAAGAAATTGTTTTGTGCACTCACCTTGAATGGAGCAGAATTTCAAGCTGCCCAAACTTCTTTTTTTCTTCTTCTTTTGGCTGCCTAGAGGATGTTCAAGTTGCTAGGTTAATTTTTTGTGAAGCAAGTTTGTGGTTTCAAGGTGAAATAAGGTGAGGTTTGGGAGCTTTAGTGAGCTTTCATGGTGGAGAGAAAGTGGCCTTTGGTTTGGGTGAGAAAGAGCAGATGGTTTTTGTTTTTTTTTTTTTATGTCTCAATTATCCTCTTTAATAGGTTAATTTAAGTGGTGCTTAATTGTAATTGGTGGATAGGTTTTTAATGACATCATATGATGTCATAATTAGGTATTTTCTTTCATTTTCTTTTCTTCTCTTCTCTACTAATTTTCAATTTAATTGTTAGCAATATTTATTCATATTTTAGATCATAATAATTATTTGCTTAACTGGACAAGTCGGCCAAAAATCATATCTGAAGACGAAATGACCAAAATGCCCTCTGTTTGGCTTAACGGGCCAAAATTGTCTGTATTGATTGAAAAATTTTTCTAAGCATTTCCTTGGCATTCTAATGCCATAAGAACCTCAATGACCCTTCTCTGGAGTCCCAAAAATTATTTTATAATTTTTCCCAGTCTAGGGCTCCTAGTTGCGAGAACCGCAATTTCTCACTAGGTTACCCATCGTTAGGGCACCGGCTCATTTAACTTGGGGTGTATTTTATTTCTAAAATTTTTCGTAAATTTTTCTTATTAATATTTGAGTTAATTGTGATTCCTCACTTTAGTTTAAATATTTTTCCGGATGTTCTAACTGTCCGGACCGACACTGGTCACCGGAATAGTAGAATGTACGGAGTTGCTACAGGAAGGGCGTTACAACTCTTCCCCTCTAATTTAAATTTAGTCCTCGAAATTTACTTGATGCAAACAGTTGAGGGAACTGTTGCCTCATCGTCTCTTCACTTTCCCAAGTTGCCTCCTCGATTTTGTGATGTCTCTAAAGCACTTTCACGATGGAATCGCTTATTCCTCAACTCTTTCACTTCGAGCCGGGATCCGTATGGGTTCTTCTTCATATGTCAAATCCGGTTGTACTTCAATTTCTTCCATGGAGATGACATGTGAAGGATCTGAGTGGTATCTTCTTAGCATAGATACGTGGAACACATTATGGATCTTGTCCAGTTCTGGTGGTAAAGCTAGCTTGTAGGCCACTGGACCCACACGTTCAATGATTTCATATGGGCCAATGAACCTAGGGCTCAACTTACCTTTCTTCCAAACCTCAGTACCTTCTTCCACGGTGATACCTTGAGGAACACTTTGTCGCCAACCGCATATTCTATTTCTTTTCTCTTCAGGTTGACATAAGATTTCTGTCTATCTGAGGCAACCTTCAGATTGGCTTAGATTAGTTTTACCTTTTCTTTAGTCTGTTTCACCAAGTCTGGGCCTACCAGTTTGTCTTCGCCCAATTCAGTCCAGCACACTGGAGTTTTGCATTTTCTCCCATACAGTGCTTCATATGGGGCCATTTGGATGCTAGCTTGGTAGCTATTATTGTATGCAAATTCTGCTAGTGGGAGGTATCTATCCCAACTTCCCTCAAATTCAATGACACAACTCCTCTGCATATCCTCAAGGACCTGATATATATTTCATGTTATTATTATCATTTTAGTTCAATATTTGTATTAATTCAATTGGTTTCAATTATTTACCTAGATTACTCTTTCTGATTGTCCATCCGTCTGAGGATGGAAAGCTGTGCTGAAGTGAAGTTGTGTACCCAAGGATTCATGCAACTTCTTTCAAAACCTCGATGTAAACCTTGGGTCTCAATCAGATATGATGGAAAGTGGAATTCCATGTAGTCTAACTATCTCACTAATATACAATTCTGCTAACTTCTCCAATGAGTAATTAGTCCTAACTGGCAGAAAATGTGCTGACTTCGTCAATCTATCTACTATCACCCATACTGCATCATGCTTCTTCTGGGTGAGAGGTAGACCACTTACAAAATCCATGGTGACTCGATCCCATTTCCATTCAGGTATGCGTATAGGCTATAGTAAACCCGATGGAACTTGATGTTCTACCTTGACTTGCTGACATGTCAAGCATTTAGTCACATAGTCAGCTATGTTCTTCTTCATACCAGGCCACCAATACCGAAGCTTCAAATCATGATACATTTTTGTACTTCCTGGGTGTATAGCATAAACACTAGTATGTGCCTCTTTCAGGATATTGGCTTTCAATTCCTTTTCATCTTGTACACATACTCTTCCTTTGTAGTACAGATAGCCATCTGCTTTCACCTCATAGTCAGTTGCTTTTCCCTCTGAGATTTTACTCACAATAGTCATTAATTTCTCATCTACCTTCTGCCCATCTTGTATCTGCTGTAGCAGGTTTAGCCTTATTTGTAATTCAGCCAAAATAGCTCCATCTCGAGTCAAGGATAGACGGGCATTCAATGATCTCAAAGCTGTGATGGATTTTCTGCTCAAAGCATCAGCAACTATATTTGCCTTCCCAGGATGGTAGTCAATCACACAATCATAGTCCTTTAGGAGCTCAATCCATCGCCTCTGTCTAAGGTTGAGCTCCTTCTGGGTTGGCAAGTATTTCAGGCTTTTGTGGTTGTGTAAATGTAGCACTTTTCACCATATAAGTAGTGCCTCCATATTTTCAGTGTGAAGATAATTGCTGCAAGCTCTAGATCATGGGTAGGGTAATTCTATTCATGTGGCCTTAGCTACCTGGAAGTATAAGCAACTACTTTCCCCTCTTGCATCAATACGCACCCTAACCCATTATGAGAGGCATCACTGTAGACCACAAAGTCCTTTCACGACCTTGGTGTGTTGCTGCTGGTGCCTCTGTCAACATAGCCTTAAACTTCTCAAAACTGGTCTGACACTTGTCATTCCAGTCAAATTTGACATTTTTGTGTAACAACTTGGTCATTCGAGCAGCTATTGAGGAAAATCCCTTCACAAATCTTCTGTAATACCCAGCTAGCCCCAAGAAACTTCTGACCTCAGTTTTATTCCTGGGAGGCTTCCATTCCATCACTGCTTCTATTTTCTTGGGATCCACTCTAATCCCATCAGCTGACACTATGTGTCCAAGGAATGCAATCTCATTTAACCAAAAGTCACACTTGGACAACTTAGAATATAGCTTTTTTTCTCTCAGGGTTTGCAGAATAATTCTCAAATGCTCATCATGTTCTTCCCTACTCTTGGAATACACCAAAATATCGTCAATAAAGACCACTACGAACCGATCTAGGTATGGATGGAAGATACGGTTCATAAGGTCCATGAATGTTGCCGGTGCATTTGTTAGGCCAAAGGGCATCAGTAGGAACTCATAATGCCCATATCAGGTCCTAAATGCAGTCTTTGGCACATCTGCATCCTTCACCTTCAACTGATGATACCCTGATCTGATATCAATTTTGGAAAATACTCCTGCTCCTTTCAACTAATCAAACAGATCATCAATTCTAGGTAACAGATACTTATTCTTCACTATCACTTTATTCAATTGCCAGTAATCAATGCAAAAGCTCAAAGTCCCATCTTTCTTCTTTATAAACAGCACTGAAGCTCCCCATGGTTACACACTAGGGCGTATGAACCCCTTATCCAGTAACTCCTGCAACTGGATTTTCAGTTCCTTTAATTCTGTGGGCGCCATCTTATAAGGAGCAATAGAGATTGGTCTTTGTACAGGCGATGTCTCAATAGCAAATTCAACTTCTCTTTCCGATGGCAAACCAGGCAATTTTTCAGGGAACACATCTGGGAAGTCTTTTACTATGGGTATGTCACACAGATCTGGCTTAGCCTACCTAGTATCCACCACATGTGTTAGGTAGGCTTCACAGCCTTTTCTCACCAGTTTTCTTACAATTGTGGCTGAGATGACATTGGACAAGGAATCTGTCCTTCCCCCCACAACTGTGATCTCATTACCCTCATGAGTTTTCAAAGAAATCCTCTTCAGTTTACAATCAACCATTGCCTGATGATGTGACAACCAGTCCATTCCCAAAATCACGTCAAACTCATGGAAAGGCAACTCAATCAGGTCTGCCAAAAATTCATACCCCTGAATCCTTAACGGGCAACCTTTGTACACTTTGTTCACCATTACACTGTGGCCCAATGAATTAGTGACCAGGATGTCTTCGTCACTCTCCCCTACTAGTATCCCCTTTTCTACAGGTAGGTTGATGCAGATGTATGAATGAGTTGATCCTGGATCCATCAATGCATGCACAGATGTATTGTAGAGGGAGAACGTACCATTGATGACGTCCGGGGTATCTTGCTCCTCCTGAGCTCTCATGGCATAGGCTCTGGCAGGTGGTCTGCCCTCAGGCCTCTCTGCTACCTCAGATGTAGGCCTCTGTGATGGTCCCACTACCTCAGATTTGCCAGATTTCCTACCCCTTTGTGGTGCGGGAGGCGGTGCATGCTCGTGTTAGGCGGTATGTGAGATCTGCGTGGATAGTTCCTCAACTGATGCTCTATTGACCCACACCTTTAGCAGGCACCAGTCACTCTCCAACACTCCCCCTTATGCCACTTCAGGCAATGTGGACATGCAGAAGATGCTGGGGCTAGTCCCCTGAACCCCATCCATGGAAAGCTGCCCACTGATGGTGTGGACTGACCTCTCCTAGGGGTAAATTATGGCCTGTGCCCCTGATAATGACCCTGACCTTGTGGTTGACCTAAACTCTATGTCGGTGGACCTTTAAACTTCTTCCCAGGTGTAGGAGATGAACTATACTGACTCGAGCCTCTCTTCTGCTGTCTCTCCCTTCTAGTCTGTTCACTTATTCTTACTTTTTCAACTTTTATTATAGCTTCCACTAACTTGGTTAAGTCTGTGATTCCCAAGGCAGTGATCATGATCTTTATATTGTCATTTAATCCCTCTTCAAATCTCTTACACCTTTCGGCTTCATTAGGGACTATCTCCCTTTCATAGCGGCTCAATCTGACAAATTCCTTTTCATACTCAGCCACTGTCAACTGTCTCTGCCTTAGGTTAATGAATTCCCTTATTCTCTCTTCTAGGTATACACTACCCACATATTTCTTCTTGAATTCGAGAGCAAGAAGTCCCAAGTTATTACTTCTAGCTGTACTTCACTGGACACTGTATCCCACCATTCATATGCATCATCTTGCAACAGAGATACAGCAGCTTCTAGATTTTGTTCAGGAGTGCAGTGGAGTTATTTTAAAACTCTGCTTGTTCTATTCAACCAATTTTTTGCTGCAACAAAATCATCTTCTCTCTTGCCAAAGAAGTCCATTGCTCCAAATTTTCTCAATCTTTCCAGTTGTGATTTCGGTTATGGAGGTGGTGGTGGTGGTGGCATTACCCTAGCCATTTGTTTGAAGAATTCGGCCATTTGCTAGAACACGACCTGTGGAGGCTGAGCAAGCTCTGATGGAGCTAGCGAAGCAGGTTCTCCCCTACCCTTAGTCTCAGCTGGTGGAAGTGAAGCATGACTCTCCACTTCCTCCTCAACTGCCCTCTGAGATGTGGGGTCTATATCCTATTCAAAATAACAAAGACAAACAGATTTGTATTAGTGTCACCTCGACTCTTACAAATGCAATGCATAGTATGGACTCGATCTAGGCCCAGAATCGCCTAAACCGTGCTCTGATACCACTAAATGTGACACCCCTTACCCGTTTACAGTATAGCCGCGTAAGATATGTCACACAGTGTACCAGAACACCCTATTTTATTTCAATCATTTTTATCCTTACTAATTTATTTTTTTTTTCAAAGTTATGAAGTACAATTTGTGAAATATAATTCATTTAAGTCATTTATTGAAATTATAATTTATTTGAGGTTTCGCAAATTTTATAGAAAATTTGGCAGAGTGCCGACTAAAAATGGAGAAAACATTTCTTCGGAAGCTATGAAAAACACTTCCAATAATCATGTCCAATCATTCTCAAACTCCAATAACCATCAACATGGTCTCAATATTTTTCAATAATATTTCCATTTCTCATTCATTCATTTCACATAATATTCATATACAAGTCATAAATAAATACTCAATGCTCCATTCATAAACACAATTTCCACTATTTACATTAATATCAAAATACATTACATAAGTCTTATTATATATGAGAAAATAAAAGTTTGATTACATAATACCAAAATGAAACCTAGTGTCCTACTAATGCACTGAAGATGGTGAGGTGACACGGACACTATGCAGAGCTACAGGAGGTCTCACCCAGTCTGTGGTCTACTGGGCTCTCGGTCAGTATCTCCAGAACCTACGCGTGGCAAAAGCAACGCGCTAAGCAATAATGCTTAGTGGTGCCAATAATAAAATAAAAGGAAATAACAGGAAGTAAATATGCAGTGCATGTTTTGATGTCTTATGCAGACAATTTTTTTTTTATAATTATTGGTAATCTTATTTATTATGTACTAGTTCTATTCATTATTTCATTAAATTTATTCACTTTCATTTTTTGTTGCCCAAGTAACCTATATTGGACAACTGGACTGGATAAACTGGTAAACTAGCACTGGGTATCAAGTACCTCGGGCCGTCACACCATCGGTCACATACGTATCTCCCGGTGTGCAACAGAACAGCTAATAAGCTGTAATAACAATAGGCACAAGGCCAAATATCAACACAATGTTAGAATGGCTAAAAGCCATGAAATCGCAGAATGGCATAATGCCATGTGCAGTACTGCTAACTGAACCCTATTGGCATGCTAAGCTATCAAACCAATGTTGTTTGGTATACTAGGGCATTTCACACTTTTAAGTTTCAATATTTTTGGAATTTAAGTTTTAGTGTTACTATTCCATTCATTGGTCAACAAAAATGTTGACTTCTGCATAGGCAATAGGTACATTGGTTTTAATATCATCAACATACCACATTTTGCATTCAAAATTTATTGGTATTAGTTGCCAATACCATTTCTAAGCTTAATGTTAATTGGGCAGAATTTTCAGTTTTTATGCCTTGTATTTACTGTTCCATTAGTCAATTTTGCATTGAAAATTTGGAAAATTGATCAACATGAAAGTTGTTCCTTATTTTGTCTAGTTGAATTTCTTTTTTTGAATCACTCCATTTGGAGTTTTGTAGCTCAAGTTATGGTCTAAAAACCACAACTGGCCGGATTGAAATTTTTGGGTGACCATATCTACGATCTGATGAGCGATTCACGCAACTCATTTGTTGGATAGGTTCTGGTCATAATTTGGGTAGGTTTCTTCATAAAAGTTGTTGGTCTATATCTCAGCTTGTTGCTGATAAAATTTCAGGTCAATTGGACCATTCTACACTGAGTTATGGCCAAATGACCAAATACTGTTCATTTGGTCATTCTACAGAAACAGACTGCAGGCCACCCGGATTATGGCAAGCTTTTGGTCCACTTGGTTTGGTTTTATGGCCATGATTTCTTCACCAAAGTTGTGCCATTATGTGTCTAGTTTCATGTCCAATTGGCTTTGCACCAATTGAACCTATAAAATTCAATTTATGGCTGCCCAAACCTGCTGTAATTCTGCAGGTCAACATGGGCAGCCACACCAACTGCAATTCCCACTAATCAAACCACCTCATTTTTTGTTTACACATAACCAAATGGTCACTAATTGACCATTAAAACTCACTTTCATCATTACATGATCAAAGTCTCCATTTTATGCTCAAACCCCAACTCCAATTTCCAATTCATGGCATACACACACCAAACTCATACCAAATCACTTTATCCATCATCTATGCTCATCAACAACATAATTAAGCCACTTAATTTCATCAAAAACCAACAATCCTTAAACTTTCTCATGGCTGAAAAATTTAGAGATTTTATTTACTCAAGTTTTCCTTTTAATTTCACATAATTTCTACTTGATTTAGCATGCTTACAAGATTAAAGAAAGAAAAAAAAAATTATTTTGTGCACTAACATTGAATGGAGCAGAATTACAAGCTATACAAACTTCTTTTTTTCTTCCTCTTTTGGCTGCCTAGAGGATGTTCAAGTTGCTAGGTTAATTTTTTGTGAAGCAAGTTTGTGGTTTCAAGGTGAAATAAGGTGAGGTTTGGGAGCTTTAGTGAGCATTCTTGGTGGAATGGCTTTGGGAGAGAAAGTGACACCTGGTTTGGGTGAGGAAGGGCAGATGGTTTTTGTTTTTTTTTTTGTCTCAATTATCCTCTTTAATAGGTTAATTTAAGTGGTGCTTAATTGTGATTGGTGGATAGGTTTTTAATGACATCATATGATGTCATAATTAGGTATTTTCTTTCATTTTCTTTTGTTCTCTTCTCTACTCATTTCCAATTTAATTTTTAGCAATATTTATTCAAATTTTAGATTATAATAATTATTTGTTTAACTGGACAAGTCGGCCAAAAATCATATCTGAAGACGAAATGATCAAAATGCCCTCCATTTGGCTTAACGGGCCAAAATTGTCTGTATCGATTGAAAAAATTTTCTAAGAATTTCCTTGGCATTCTAATCCCATAAGAACCTCAATGACCCTTCTCTGGAGTCCCAAAAATTATTTTATAATTTTTCCCCCCGGTCTAGGGCTCCTAGTTGCAAGAACCGCAACTTCTCACTAGGTTGCCCATTGTTAGGGCACCGGCTCATTTAACTTGGTTGTATTTTATTTTTAAAATTTTTCCTAAATTTTTATTATTAATATTTGAGTTAATTATGGTTCCTCACTTTATTTTAAATATTTTTCCGGACGTTTTAACTGTTCAGACCGACACTGGTCACCGGAACAGTAAAATGTATGGAGTTACTACAGGGAGGGTGTTACAAATAGCATGTTGGTCCACTCTAGAAGTTAGCTATTTAATCAATTTATTTTGTTGTTGTTGAGCTACTAGAAATCCTTCCATCATGGTTTCCATGGTCATTTTCAGTTCAGGTCATTGAGGTTAGAGAGGTAGTGATGGTTGTGCAAAGTTTTGACCTCTATTCTGAAATCCAAGGGGTGCTGGTGGTTTGTACCCTTGTTGCTTGTTTATTGGCTGGTTTTGCTGATTGGACCATGAGAAATTTAGCTAGTTCCTCCATCCAGGGTTGTAAGTATTTGAATATGGATTGTTGGGCTGCCTCTGGTTGAAGTTTCCTCCATTATTCGCATAATTCATCTATTCTGTGGAGGGTTCATTGAAATTGTTGTATTTTGAACTCATGTATCATCCTCCATAGTTGTCCTCTTGTTGACTGTTTGTACCAACTGCGTTGGCTTGCATTCTTTTGAGTCTATTTGTGAGCTGATCAAATTGAGCATTTATCATGCTTAGGGCATCTACTTCTAGGACCCTGCAGTTCTCCTTGCATTTCCTCTTTCATTTGACCACTCATAATTATGGTATGCAACCCTTTCTAGAAGTTGTAATCCTTTATAGAAATTTTGCACTAATAGCCAATCTTCTATGCCATGGTGCGGACATTCCCTCTCTAGGTCTTTATATCTTTCCCATGCGTCACAGTGTGATTATCCTTCCTTTTGTCTGAAGGTGTTGAGCTCAAGCCTCAGTTTTGCAGTCTTTGTAGGTGGAAAATACCTTGCTAGAAAAGCTTGAGAGAGGTTTTCCCAAGTGGTGAACGTTCCAACCGGTTGAGAAAGTAACCACTTCCTTACTCTATCCTGAAGGGAGAATGGGAATGCTCTGAGTCTTATTGCTTGATCAGACACTCCATTCATCTTAAATGTGTCACATAGGGCAAGAAAGCACTGGAGGTGATAGTGTGGGTCTTCTATTGGTGAACCTGCAAACTGGGTTTGTTGAATCATTTGGAGCCATGCTGGTTTTAATTTAAAGTTGTTGGCTTCCACTACGGGTCTACTGACACTGGGCTGAAATCCTTAAATAGATGGAGCTACATAATCTCTCAAGAGTCTTGGTCTGTCATTATTATCGACCATGGTTGGAATTTTGGGATCTCCTTGACCGTGCTCTTGATGTTTCCTTTCTCTCCTTATGGCTTTGTCTATCTCCGGATCACAGTCCAAAATTTCTTCTTCTGGCCTTATTTTGGTCATATACCAGAACAGGCACCTGAGAGAAAAGAAGAGAAATACAACTAGTAAAATAAAATTAGATAATAAATATAATTGCCTTAATAAGCTAAATTGCCTATCACTTGATATTACTAAAACAAAAAATCCCCGGCAACGATGCTAAAAACTTGTTTTGCTGGTTTTACAACCTCGCAAGTGTACGAATGCATAAGCGATAATAAAGTGATGAGTATATTATCGTTCCCATGAGGAATTTGATTAGCAAGTACCAATCTATCTGATAATTTTGGTATCTAAGCTATCGAATACTTAGGAATGAAGTTTGTTAACCTTAATCACTAAAATGGTAAACTTAAAACGAAATGATTTATTTGAAACAATTCTGGAATTAAGATTTCACACTTGAATCTTACTAGAGATGTTATCTCGTTTATTTACTGAATTAAGGATCATTTTCCTTAATGGAAATCAGTCCTTAGTTATCCTAAATCCTCTCTCAAGGCACTTAGGGTGTATTCTAATTAACTCAAACCCAACTTTCGTGGTGATCAAATTAATTAAAATCCTTTAAGATTTTTTACCAATTTTGAAGTTCCACAAAGGTATCAGCCTATGTCTAGGTTAGAATTCCTTGGTTTAAGATCTTGATTTTCTAATATTAATCTTTACCTTTCAGTCATTCAATTTACATCTACAATCATAGCTAAGTGGGTACGAGCACATAGCATGCATTAAGATCACAAGAAATTAAATCAAGAAACAAATCTCAAATCCAACAAATAAAACTTAGTGTTCATCCATAATAATAATTACAAGCATTACTCTCCTAAATCCGGAATAATAAAACTACTCACTCATGGTGAGTTCAGCAAACATCATGATAAAAGGTAAAAACAGTAAAAAGAAAATCATGTAGAAGAAATAAAATAATAAAAATCTGTCTAGGGAGATGAAATGAAGGAACCAAAGAGAGTTTGTAGCTTTGATCTTGTGGAGCTTCAGCTGGAAAACTCCATTTGGTAGTGATGTTTCTCTCCTCGAGACGACTTGAGAGAGTGCAGAGTGTGGATTTCTCTCCTTCAAAACTCCTCAAAAGTGCTGTCAAAAGATAAAAGTGAGAGGGAGCCCTTTTTTTGATTTTTTTTCTTCTATTTATAATGGTTACTCTAGGGTTAGGTCATTTTGAGATCAAAAGGCTTTAGGAGTCTCATTTGAATTAGAAAATAAGAGCGGGCATTCAAGTTATAAAATTGGCTGCCGCATAGTACACGGCCCAGTGCCGTGTAACTTGCTGGAGTGGAACTGCGAAGTCTTGCATTGCCATAAAGAGTTGCACGGGCATACGCCAACTACACGAGCCGTGTACTATTGTTCCCATAAGGTTCTTCAAGCTTACGCCTTGCAGAGACTTACACGGGTCTAATTACACGACCTGTGTACTTTTGTTTCTCCATTGGCTATCTGGCTTTCTTCTAGAAGAAAGTTACGCAGGTCTGGGGCTTGACTTACACGACCCGTGTACTTTGTATCAGCAGTAATACTCAGTCTCTTGACCCTCCAAGCTTCCTTTTGCACTCCTATACTGTGGGCCTTTACCCAAACACCTGAAACGATGAAGAAAACATGGAATTAAGGGCTTGACAATAGAAATTACAAAAACTAATGAAATCAACTACTATGCATGAAAATACTTGCCTAAATGCTATGAGATAGTATACAAACGTGCTTAAAAATATCTATACAATTCAAGTGTATCAATTAGTATAATTTTCAAATTGGTAGCCTTGATGAGCTTGAATATGAATTAATTTATGCCTATAATTGTTGATTATTGATGTTAATTATTGGGATCTAAATGTTTGAATTTAATTGCAAGTGTACATGTGAGGTTGACAATGTGAATCGGGGCTTTGAACAAAGTTTGAAGACTTAGACAATTGAAGTTGAAATTGGCAGCCTTGTGGTGCAATGAAGAGTGCTTAATTTCGTGGATTTTTTTGATGAATTACGGTACTAAGGAATTAATAGAAATATATGTAAATTATTGATGGAATTCCATGTATTAGGTAGGTGATATCATGTATAAATTATGTAAATGTTGATTTTGTGATTTAGAGTTGTATTTGGTGTATTGAGGGTTTGTATATTTTGCCCAAATTGACCATAATGTGAAGTGATGAATAGTTATGGTATGATACAAATTCAGAATTAGTTATGGGAAACTAAAGTAGTGTAAGTTGAATGTGTACTTGATTAGTGTTAAGGGCTGTATGCATTTGAGCCTATCACTCTAAATGTGTGAACCCAATTGGTATGAGGCCAATTGTAGGTGAAACTAGGCATAAAATGTGCCAACTTTCATATTGGAAACTTACCAAAATTCTATCTAGAAAGTGACCATCAATTTGACCTAATCTGGATTTGGTAGTGTGTAAAACCTAAAATCTGATGATATGAACAGTAATCAAATAATTGGCCATAACTCCCTATAGACATGTCTAAATGACCTGAATTTTATACCAATGGAAAGCTTAGACATAGGGCTACAACTTTGGTGAAGATCACAAAACCCAAAAATGCCATTTACTAAGTCAAATTGCTTGCACAAATTGAGGTATCAAAACTGTCCAAAACCATTGCAACCCAGAATTTGACCATATGAGCAGTAGTTACTCATTTGGCCATAACTTAGTGTAAACAAGTCCAAATGACCTGAAATTTATATCAATGGAAGGCTTAGACATAGAGCTATAACTCTTATGAAGACACTAAAGCCCGAAAATGACCAGAACTAAGTCAATTTGCTTGCCCAATTTAAGGTTCCAAATCTGCCAAAATTGAATTTGACCAAAAATTGACCTAACTTTGCATTAAAAATGCAATCTGTCCAGTTTTAGTAAATTGACCATATCCTGGCCTATACAACTCAGAATGACATGAAATCAGCTGCAAAAAATTCAATAAGATATAGACCTATAAATTTGTTTCTTTGACCCGAAACTAAAAACCAAGGGAAATAGGACATCTAGCTAGATCAATCTAGCATACCAAAACTGAAAAATTGACATTATCAAGCAATAAGTCTTAGAAATAAAATTGGCGATAAATGTCAACTTGTGAGAATTATAAAATGTACTATATTAGCAACATATTGAAATGCAAATTGTGACATGTTGATACTAGAATCAACCTATCTATGATGCATAAAAAGGTCAACATTTTTGTTGATCAATGAAAGGCATTATGACTTGTAAACTGTAAAAATAAAGAATTAAATATTTAAGCTTGTAAATGCCTTAGTATTGCCTAGTTGACTAGTTTGGATAGATTAGCATGCCAATAGGGTACTGACAGTTGTAATGTAAATGGCTTCATGCCATACTGTGTTTTTTGGCTTATTATGCCATACTGTGATTTTAATTGCCTATGGCTGTATGGATTATGTTATTATACTCGGCTTATTGCCTAACTGATTATATGGCTTATTAGCCACACTATTTGCACACCGGGAGATACTTTGTAACTGATGGTGTGATGGCCTGAGGTATTAGGTACCCAGTGCTATTTTAACCATTTATCGATCGAATTCGATTGTATAGGCTACGAGCGATCAATTAAAACATTATTCAATTCAGGAAGTTAAGTTCTGTTAAGTATAATGAAATTTTAGTACAATTAAATTAAGTGTTGAATGAAATGAGTAAAAGAGATTAGCAATAGAAACATAACAAAATACAATTTGCAGAACCATAGAGACTTAAAATATAATACAGTTAAAATAATTTATATGCTGGGTATTATTACTAAAAGGTTATAAGCTTAGCACTTCCAAAGAGGAACAAACTAGTGTATAAGATAGTTGATACTAGAAATACCATACCAAATTAAATTGATTCCTGAGTATCTGAATTATGATTTATTTCTTTCTTTATTTGTATATATTATTTCACTGTTGTATTATTGCACCACTAAGCAGAAATACTTAGCGCGATGGAATTGTTTTCTCGTGAATCTGAAGGTAAAACCGATGACGATTGGTCGAGATTTTTGGAGTCCAGATCTGCAGAAGTGTCAGAAGAGTTCAAGGTTGTCACCTTCTCAGCAATGCATATAGATAGGGCTCACATTAAGCATATAATGTATTTTGTACATTTTAATAATTTCTTAGATTGTAATTCAAATTAAGAACTTATATTGTAATTCAAATTAAGAAATTGTATTGAATAACTCTGTGATTTAATTAAACTGTATAACATGTAGACTGTGATTTTATGCAATTAGTTGCAAATTATGTACATTGATGAAATTGAGAATTTCGATATAAGAGCTGAGTGTGATTATGAATGAGACTATGATTATGATTATTGAGACCATATGTTATTTACCACATTAGTCATACTTTAATAAATAATGTTAGTGCCTAAACCATTTTTGAACAAATATATAAAAAAACTAAAATGAAATAAGATAAGATCAGGTGCTCCGGCACTCGGTGTGATATGCCTTGCTCGGCTACACTATAGACGGGTGAGTGGTGTTACATTTAGTGGTATCAGAGCAAGGTTTAGGCATTCCTAGGCAAAGATAAGTAGAAAGATAGTGTGCATACATGCATTGCATTCATGAGAGTTGAGGTGACACTAATGCAGATCTATTTACTTTTGATTATTCAAAGTTAAGATATGGACTCAGAGTCACAGAGGGCATTAGAGAAAGAAGTAGAGAGCCGTAATCCAGTTGGGAGTGATATGGGAAATAATGATGGAAGAGTGATCAAAACTAGGAGATGATGATAGTCTTAGTTATTTGAATTTGATGAATTTCGAGGACGAAATTCCTTTTTAGTGGGGAAGAGTTGTAACATCCTCACTTTACGTAGTCCGTATGTCTCACTGTTTCGGCGGCTGATGTTTGCCCAGATTGTCAGAATGTCTAGAACTACATTTTGGTGATAGTGAGGAGACATAAAATGATGGGATACAAGGTAAGAAAATACAAAAAAAAATTAAGAGAAAATAAAAGAGACGAAGTGCAATTAGGTTAAACGTGCTGGGATCGTAGCTATAGGTGACCGCATCGGAAAGTTACGGCAAGGACCGTTGACTATCTCTAGACCACGGGGAACCCTGAGAAACATTTTCGGGACCTAATTAAAGGTCTAGTGAGGCATAATTGACATTGGAAATGTCAAAGAAAATTAGTAAGTCAATATAAGTGAAAAAAGAAAATTAAAGAAATCGGCGGGTCAAGCAGTTAATCTATAGTACAAAAAAAATTGAAATATAACCCGAAGAGAGGCATTTTGGTCATTTGACACCTCAAGTGGACTTTTGACCTAAATTTCAGTAGCACTAAATTTTGAAAATCACATGAAAAATGAAATTATATAGGAAATGCAATTAAGGGAAATTATGAGGACATAATTGAAATAATCATAAGTTTAATTATTCTAATATTAACCTAAAGTGAGTGGCATATATTATATTCATAAACCTTAAGTAGTGGAGTATATATAGACCCAAGTGGACAGAATTTATCACCAAAACAATTCATTTCTTCATCCCAATCACCCATGGCCAAAAATGAATCCCAAATTTTCATCCATGGCCGCACTTTGCATGGAGCTTTCTCTCTCCATGATCAAACCACCATTTCTTCAAGAGTTCTTCATTAAAGTTGCTCTACACAGCTTGGGAAGTATTTAGGCAGCAAAAAGAAGCAAGATTGGTGAGGTTTAGCAAGCTCCAAATAAAGGTTAGTGCTAATTTCCCTTCCTTCCTTAATAAATCTTTGATTTAAGGTTGTAATGAGTGTAATTTTTGAGAAATTTGAAGAAAAAGATGAGTATTTGATGGACCATGAATTTAGCAGCCATGGAAATTAAGGGGTTTTAATTTATTTTGATATGAATTGGATGGGTAATGATATGGATTGAGGTAATTAGATGTTGGAGCAAATTAATTTCATGTGTAAGTTAAAATTGGGAATTTGAATGAAGTTTTTGAAAGAAGTATGGAAGATTAGTGTTTCGCTAGTTTCACAAACCCAAAGTGCATGGATCGCTAACAAGTAATAAAGTGATGATTAGAGTATCGTTCCCACGAGGAATTTGATTAGCAAGTACCAATCTACAGATAATTTTGGTATCTAGGCTATCAAATACTTAGGGAATGAAGTTTGTTAACCTTAAACACTAGAATGGTAAACTTAAAATGAAATGATTTATTTGAAACAATTCTGGAATTAAGATTTCACACTTGAATCTTACTAGGGATGTTATCTCATTTATTTACTGAATTGAGGATCGTTTTCCTTGATGGAAATCAGTCCTAAGTTATCCTAAATCCTCTCTCAAGGCACCTAGGGTTTATTCCAATTAACTCAAACTCAACTTTCGTGGTGATCAAATTAATTAAATTCCTTTAAGATTTTTAACCAATTTTGAAGTTCCACAAAAGTATCAGCATATGTCTAGGTCAGAATTCCTAGGTTCAAGATCTTGATTTTTTAATATTAATATTCACCTTTCAGTCCTTCAATTTACGTCTACAATCATGGCTAAGTGGGTACCAGCACATAACATGCATTAAGATCACAAGAAATTAAATCAAGGAACAAATCTCAAATCCAATAAATAAAACTTAGTGTTCATCCATAATAACAATTACAAGCATTACTCTCCTAAATCTAGAATAAGAAAACTACTCACTCATGGTGAGTTCAGCAAACATCATGAAAAAAGGTAAAAACAATAAAAAGCAAATCATGTAAAAGAAATAAAATAATAAAAATCTGTCTAGGGAGATGAAATGAAGGAACCGAAGAGAGTTTGCAGCTTTGATCTTGTGGAGTTTCAGCTGAAAAACTCCTTTTGCTACTGATGTTTTTCTCTTCGAGACGGCTGGAGAGAGGGCAGAGTGTGGATTTCTCTCCTTCAAAACTCCTCAAAACTGCTGTCAAAAGATAAAAGAGAGAGGGAGCCGTTCTTTCTGTTGTTTTCTCTTCTATTTATAATAGTTGCTCTAGGGTTTGGTCATTTTGAGTCCAAAAGGCTTTAGGAGTCTCATTTGAATTAGAAAATAAGAGTAGGAATTCGAGTTATAAAACTAGCTGCTGCATAGTACACGGCTCGTGTATCACTACATGGCCCAGGGCCGTGTAACTTGCTGGAGTGAAACTGCTGAGTCTTGCATTGGCACAGAGAGTTACATGGGTCTGTGCCAACTACACAGGCCGTGTACTGTTGTTCCCATAAGGTTCTTCAAGCTTGCACCCGGTAGAGACTTACACGGGTCCCTGCAGATTACACGAGTCTAATTACACGACCCGTGTACTTTTGTTTCTCTATTGGCTATCTGGCTTTCTTCTGGCAGAAAGTTACACAGGTATGGGGCTTGGCTTACACAACTCGTGTACTTTGTATCAGCAGTAATACTCAGTCTCTTGACCTCTCCAAGCTTCTTTTTGCACTCCTATACTGTGAGGTTTAACCTAAACACCTGAAACAGAAAACATGAAATTAAGGGCTTGACAATAGAAATTACAAAAATTAATGAAATCAACTACTATGCATGAAAATACTTGCCTAAATGCTATGAGATAGTATACAAACGTGCTTAAAAACATCTATACAATTCAAGTGTATCAAATACCCTCAAACTCAAGCTTTTGCTTGTCCTCAAGCAAAGCAAAACTCTGTTTTAAAACACATTTCAGGGGATACTTAGGAATATAACCAACAATTTAATAAGCATAGAATTAAACTCCTCCAACCATCATACCAATTTCTCTCTTTCAAGGCATAAAGGTTCTAATAGCTGCCTGTTTAGATGTGACATCCCTTACCCGTCTACAGTGTAGTCAATCAAGATATGCCATACAGTGTACCGGAACACTAAAATTTATCTCATTGATACTTATCAGTTCTTAATTTATTTATTATAGTTATTAAGTGAAATTTATGAAATTGATCTCATTTAGATCATTTATTGAAATTATAAATTAATTTGTGGCTCCGAATATTTTATAGAAAATCCGGCAGAGTGCCGGCTAAAAATGGAAAAAACAGTTCTTCGAAACCTGTGAAAAACACTTCCAATAATTTCCAATCATTCTCAAACTCCATTTGTATCACATCAATTTACAACAATTTCTTAACAATTCCTCCATTTGTCATTCATTCATTTCACGTCATCATCAGGCTCAAATCATAAATAAATTCTCATATGTTATTTATAAACACAAAGTTATAAATACTTACATTAATATAAATTTATATTACATAAGTTTCAAATACACATGATAAAATAAAAGTTTAATTACAAAACTTACAAAAATCACAAAATACAAAATGGGACCTAGTGTCCTACCAATGCACTGTAGCTTGTGAGGTGACATGAAACTATTCAGAACTGTGAACAACCTGTTAGTAGTATGCCCTAGAGCATATCATTTAGTATGTATCTTGTACATATTTTTAATAATAAAAGGCATTTCCACTTTTCCGTTTACATAATATATTTATGTGTAATAGAAAAGGTCCATTGATATTTTGTTAGAAATATTATTATTAAGTTGTTAAGAATATGAGTGACAATATTTCTAGCACAAAGTATCATAAATAGGTTCACAATCGAGGATACTTCATAATAAGGACATGACTTATCCAGAAAGATTGTATTCATGTTTGTTCCCAAGTTATTTATATGAGATATAAATAAGATGGAATGGTGAGTCTCATGCCATATAACAAACTTGATAGGCACTTATAAATGATAAGTAGGCCGAACCAGTGACACTTATGACAAGCACATGGAGTTTACTCTTGTCAATGTTTTGTCATAAATCATATCAGTGCATATAATCTTTAGACTGAGATAGCACGATTATCTTGTATATAGGTAGTTTGAGTTTGATCTGCTTTCATCCTTGTACTAGGGATTGTTATATGGGAATGTGTTGGCTCATACTAGTTATATATGGATGTAGGTGTTGATCAAGATGGAATCTGTTCCTCTAAGTAAATAGAGTTAAAATCCTATGTTCATTTAATTGTTCTTGATGTTTCAAGTTCCTGGCCAGGACAGATAGATTTATTCAGAAAAGAGTTTCTGATGAGAAAAATCTTTTAATCAAGAACTGGAATTAAAAGAGAACATAATATTCATAGCAAATGGAGTTTGACATAAACCATGACTCCAGCTTGAGTTGGGATTTTGTAACAGAGAGATTCTAGTGCATGGTAACATATGATTATAGGTTCATTGAAAGTAAACTTTATTACTAATTGGGTGGCCATGGCATGCTATGCTAGGTGTTAACCATGGTCTATGAGGTTCATAAAATGATTTAGAGAAATCATTTATGGTAAGAAAGAGTTCTGATGATATTAAGAGTTGATATCATGTCTCATTGCCAATTAGTGATGAGCCTAGTAAGTCACACACATACACAAGTTATCACCTATTTAAATATGATTTAATTAATTAATTAAAGAGTTTAATTGATTAATTAAATATATTTGGTTTGCAATTAAATTGCAAAGTCCCTAGCATGACTTGAAACCAAATCTAGATTATTGGATGTATAATATAAGTTAAATTTATATTTAAAGTGTTTAAATATGAATTTAATTAATGAGAAATTAATTAATAGAGATTAATTAATTAATTTATATTTGATATAAATTAATTAGAAGAAGAAAAATAATTATTTTGGGTTCAGAACTCAAAATTAAGACACAGGGGCATTTTGGTCATTTCACAGTGTGACACGTGGCACCATGAGATGGTGACACATGGCATAACACATAAGCTTGCCAAATATTTTTTAATCATGTAAGATGATTAAAATCAAGATTAAATATAGGTTTGACACTTGGCACAATGTGATTGGGTCACTTAAACCTAGAGCTAATCAAAAGGTGACATGTGGCTAGGGTTTAATGTGTTAACCTAGCTATTTAAGTGTGGTTATGAAAAGAAAACATAACCAGCAGCCTCTCCTCTCAATTGTCACGCCATTTTGAGCCTCTCCAGCTATTTCTCTTCATCTCTCATCAATTCAAAGAGATTAGCCCTCAATCTCTTGAATTAAGAACACTAGAAATTGTTTCTAGTGTCCTGTTTACATCTCTAATATCTTAAAAGGCAGAACTTGAATTTCTAATTAATAGAAAAGGCTTTAGAAGCTGTTCAAGGGCTGCCATAGGTGTTCTTGGTGTGGACAAGCTAGAGGGACAACATCTGGTGTCCTGAAGACGAATCTCAAAGGCGCAGACACACTGCAGCACATCAAGAGGTTAGTGTAATCGTTCTTGATTTAATCTAGGGTTCTAAAATTAATCTGATTAATTTTAAAATCTTAAATGGCAAATACAGATCCAAAAACATATTAAAAGAGTTTTAATATGTTGTTTATCATTGAAATCAAATAGATAAAAATAAATCTTGCATGGTGCATGTGACCCTAGGCGAAAATTTTTGAATTCAATGGTATAATCTTGTGTTTTTCACGCTTCCGTTCCTTCAATTGGTATCAGAGCCACTATATTTGCCATTTAGATTGTTGATTATATGATTTAATTGTGTGATTTGATCATGAGATGATTGATTCATTACTGGTTGGATCATGAGATGTGGCGTCACACATGGTGAAGCCACCATTGGTGGCGGCAACAATGGTTCCTTGGGTGGTTCAAGGTTTGGCTTTTAATTCTGCAATTGTTGTATGATCTAAGGCCTATTCTTTGACTAATTAAAGTGTTTAATTAGTTGTTTTAATTACACAATTAAATTATGATTCAAATCAGAATTTTAAAAATTGTTTGAATGTGATTCAAATCTGAATTTTAAAAGTTGTTTGAATGTGATTCAAATCTGAATTTTTAAAGTTGTTTGAATCATATTTAAATCTGATTTTTTAAAATTGATTCAATAAAATTCAGATCTGATTTTTTAAAAAATATTTGAATGTGATTCAAATCTGATTTTTTAAAAAATGTTTGAATGTGATTCAAATCTGAATTTTTGAACTTGTTTGAATGTGATTCAAATCTGAATTTTTAAATTTGTTTGAATGAGATTCAAATATGAATTTTTAAATTTATTTGAATCATATTCAAATCTGGATTTTTAAGTTGAATATGAGATATTCAATTTAATTTAAGTATGTATGTTTTATTTAATTGTTAAATAGTGATATGCATGATGGATGATCATGGACTATAAAAGACCAATGTGATTGGATTTATTTCTTTTATGTTTCTTTGGGATTGTAAATTAATTAATTTATTTTAATTTATTTTGGGCATGTATTATTAAGTTTGTAATATTTTTGGGTTGTAATTTCATTTATTTAAGTTCTTGTAAATTCGCCTTGGTATGCCAAGGATTACTATGTAATATTGGATTGCAAGAAGTTCAAGGAGGTCAAGAGCATTGGTGGGACCAGTGGGAGGAATTCAATATCAAGTGTTGATTATGTACTCCTTCAGAACCTCTTGTAAAATGAATGAATGAAATACACCTAGGAATGCCCTGATTCAATTCTTGGTGGCTCAGAATTGAATCCCTTAGAAAGTCCATGATCATACCATATTTACTGCTTATCCATGAATGCATGAGATGTATGGGAATGTATGCAATTATATGATATATGCATGCTAAATGGATAATGTGCAAAGTGAGACCTTAATAGTAATTAGGATGGCTATAAAATCTTCCAAACAAATGATTAAGTTGGAAATGGTATAATTAAAGTAATTATAACATAAGCCCTCCATTGGGGCAATTATTTTAAGAAATTTTAAATAGTTGCATAAGATGCAATTAATTTAAGAGATTTTCTTAAGAATAATTGTTAAGCATGAGATGTTGTAAATATGTAAATGGTTTAGTGGCCAATATTGGATGTACCTGAGAACATTAAAATTATTTACATAATTACTGGCTCAATGGGATCAACTTAACTAATGCAAGATAAGTCAATAATGGATGTACCTGAGATTTTGAGCATTAGGGGCTAGGTAAAGGATTGAACCTCACATGAGATGTGATGGGCAAGGATTTGCTCACTTATAGTTTATTGTAATTCCAATAATGGATGTACCTGAGGATGATCAATAGAATTATAAGAATTCAATCACCCACTAGAAATCCATCCAACTAGGATTTCCGTTTTCTACTTTGGAAGTGTAGGATTCGCTAAGTTAGTGGGAGGACCAATTTGATTAAAAGACCATAATCATTTTGGTTAATTACATGATACATTTACTAATTAATCTGGTTATTTTCTGCAGTTAATTTTCTGATAAAAATGAGCACAAAACAACCGCCACCATCCAATATCCTTGCAAGCATACTTGATCACAATAGGTTGACAGGACCAAATCTGTCTGATTGGCTAAGAAATTTGAAACTTGTCTTGAACCTTGAACATATAGGATATGTTCTAGATTCAAATGTTCCTGGTCCCTTACCTCCAGAGGCCACTTAAGAGGAACATGAAACTTTGGACAAGTGGAAGGAGCATGATATGAGAGCTAAGTGTTACATGTTTGCTTCCATGAGTAATGAGTTACAGAAGCAGCATGAAAACTTGCAGAGTGCAAGTGAGATCCTCCTTCACCTACAAGAGTTGTATGGTGAGCACAGCAGGAATGCTAGGTATGAGATATCTAGACAGCTATTCCGTATGAGGATGTCTGAGGGACAGAAAGTTGGGGATCATGTCCACAAGATGATTCGGCTGATTGAGCAGTTGGAACATCTTGACTTCAACATGGATTTCCAACTACAAACGGATTTGATCCTTCAGTCCCTTCCTGAGTCTTTTGGGAATTTTGTGACAAATTTCCATATGACTAAACAGGAATGCACCTTAGCTGAATTACTCAACATGCTGGTTATTGCCCAAAAGAATATGCCAGGCAATAAAGGAAAAGAGGTAGCTTTGGTTGCATCTTCTTCTGCTGGAAAGTCCAACATGAAGAAGGGCAATAAGAAAAAGAAACTTCAGATTCCTGGTCCTTCCAAGAAAATAGCTAAACAGAAAGGGAAGACCAAAGCTGACAAAGGCAAAGGAAAGTGTTTCCACTGCCAGCAGGAAAGTGTTTCCATTGCCAATAAGAAAGTGTTTCCATTGCCAGTAAGAAAGTGTTTCCACTGGCCAGAGTATAACAATCTAAAAGAATACAATGCCATGGTGAAAACCAACTCAAGTTCAAAATATATTTGGCACTTAAGGTTATGTCATATTGCAGAAGATAGGATTGCAAAATTGGAGAAAATGGGGATTCTATCCTCATTGGGCTCTGAGCCTACTCCAACTTGTGAATCTTGCCTTCAAGGCAAAATGACTAGATCACCCTTTGTTGGACAAGGGCTAAGAGCTGAAAATATTTTGGAGCTAATACATAGTGATGTATGTGGTCCATTTAAAGAAATGGCTAGAAGGGGCTTTCATTATTTTATTACCTTTACTGATGATAAATCAAGATTTGGGTATTTGTATTTGATGAAATACAAACATGAATCCTTTGAAAAGTTCAAAGAATTTAAATCTGAAGTAAAAAATCAAACAGGAAAGAGTATTAAAGCTCTTCGATCAGATCGTGGAGGTGAATATTTGAGTACTGAATTTGATGAATACTTGAGAGAGCATGGCATTGTTTCTCAGCTGACTCCTCCAGGAACGCCACAGCTGAATGGTGTATCTGAAAGGAGAAATCGTACCCTATTGGATATGGTACGTAGTATGATGAGCTATACTGATATGCCAATCTTCTTTTGGGGATTTGCATTAGAATCAGCTTTGTATATTCTGAATAGGATTCCATCAAAATCAGTTTCTTCCACACCTTATGAGATATGGCATGGAAGAAAACCAAGTCTTAAGCATGTTAAGATTTGGGGTTGTCCAGCTTATATCAAAAAGCTGAACACTGATAAATTGGAGACCAGATCAGAAAAGGTCGATTTGTTGGATATCCAAAAGATAGTTCTGGATATTATTTTTATTTGCCTACTTCACAAAGGTTGTGATAAGTAGAGATGCCACATTTCTTGAACAACGGTTTGTTCAAGAAGGAGGCAAAGGAAGGCAAATAGAGTTAGAATTGGAGAATTACGACCAACCAATGCATCAGGATGGATATAGATCCATCTAGTCAACCAATACCCGTTGATGAAATATCTACACTGTTCCTCGTAGAACAACCAGGTATCTCACCCACCGTGAGATATGGTTTTCTTCATGAAGAAGAACAAGAGTTGTCTACTCATGAAGAAGTAGATCATGGAGATGATCCACTTACCTATGAAGAAGCTATATCGGATATAGACTCTTCAAAATGGATTGATGCTATGAAATCCGAGATTGATTCCATGTATAAGAATCAAGTTTGGGATCTTGTTGACCCACAAGGTATTGTACCTATAGGGAACAAATGGGTTTTCAAGAAGAAAATTGGTTACGATGGAAAGGTAGAGACCTATAAGGCAAGGCTAGTAGCGAAAGGGTTTCGCCAAAGGCAAGGAATAGACTATGAGGAGACTTTCTCACTGTTGCCATGCTTAAATCAATTAGAATTTTATTAGCAATATTTGCATACTATGATTATGAGATTTGGCGGATGGATGTCAAAACAACTTTTCTCAATGGATACATTGAAGAAAACATTTTCATGGAACAACCTAAGGATTTGAATCCCAAGATGGTTCCAAGGTATGCAAGCTAAAGCGATCCATTTATGGGTTGAAACAAGCTTCGAGGAGTTGGAACATCCGTTTTGATGAAGCCATTAAATCTTTTGGTTTTATCAAAAATGAGTATGAGCAATGTGTATATAAGAAGTTTAGTGACAGTGCTATCACTTTCCTTGTCTTATATGTGGATGACATCTTGTTGATGGGTAATGATACGGTATGTTGACGACTATAAAGGTATGGTTGTCAAATACATTCTCCATGAAAGACTTAGGGAGGCAACCTATATTCTTGGGATTCGCATCTATAGAGATAGAGCGAAAGAATAATTTTTTTATACAAAAGTCTATACTTGGAAATGGTGTTAAAGATGTTTAACATGCTTGATTCAAACAGAGGATTGTTACCAGTGAGACTTGGTATCCACCTGTCTAAAGATATTTCTCAAAAGACACACGAAGAAAGAGATAAGATGGCAGATTCCATATGCTTCACTATTGGAAGTTTAATGTATGCAATGTTGTGTACTAGGCGGATATCGCATATCTTGTTAGTTTGACTAGCGGTATCAATCCAATCCAGTTTGGAACATCGATAGTATCAAGAATATCCTTAAGTACTTGAGAAGAACTAAGGATTTATTCTTGATTTATGGAGTGGAGACTTGCAATTAGATGGTTATACCGATTACGATTTCCAATCGGATATCGATGATAGAAAGTCTACCTCTGGATATGTGTTCATTTGTAATGGAGGTGCGATCGGTTGGAAGAGTTCCAAGCGAGCACGCATCGCAGATTCCACTCATCGAGGTCGAGTATATTCTTTGCATCGGATCTCGCAAAAGAAGTCATTTGGATGAAGAAGTTCGTGAGAACTTACAGTAGTTCCTTCCATTGAGTCGCCAGTTCCATTACACCGCGTGACAACAATGGAGCGATCATCTGAGCTAAGGAACCAAAGTCTCACGAGAAATCCAAACACATAGAAAGGCGCTACCACATTATCGGAGAAATAGTTGGGCGGCGATGTAGCCATGCGAAATAGCATCGGTGAAAATCCGGTGATCCATTCACTAAGCCTATGTCACAGACTCGATTAGACCGACATCTTGAGAAGATAGGTCTAAGATATTGTAATGAATGGCTCTAGTGCTAGTGGGAGATTGTTAGTAGTATGCCCTAGAGCATATCATTTAGTATGTATCTTGTACATATTTTTAATAATAAAAGGCATTCCCACTTTTCCGTTTACATAATATATTTATGTGTAATAGAAAAGATCCATTGATATTTTGTTAGAAATATTATTCTTAAGTTGTTAAGAATATGAGTGACAATATTTCTAGCACAAAGTATCATAAATAGGTTCACAATCTAGGATACTTCATAATAAGGACATGACTTATCCAGAAAGATTGTATTCATGTTTGTTCCCAAGTTATTTATATGAGATATAAATAAGATGGAATGGTGAGTCTCATGCCATATAACAAACTTGATAGGCACTTATAAATGATAAGTAGGCCGAACCAGTGACACTTATGACAAGCACATGGAGTTTACTCTTGTCAATGTTTTGTCATAAATCATATCGAGTGCATATAATCTTTAGACTGAGATAGCACGATTATCTTGTATATAGGTAGTTTGAGTTTGATCTTGCTTTCATACTTGTACTATGTATAGGTATATGGGCATGTGTTGGCTCACTAGTTATATATGGAGGTAGGTGTTGATCAAGATGGAATCTGTTCCTCTAAGTAAATAGAGTTAAAATCCTATGTTCATTTAATTGTTCTTGATGTTTCAAGTTCTGGCAGAAAGATAGATTTATTCGTAAAAGAGTTTACGATGAGAAAAATCTTTTAATCAAGAACTGGAATTAAAAGAGAACATAATATTCATAGCAAATGGAGTTTGACATAAACCATGACTCGGCTTGAGTTGGGATTTTGTAACAGAGATTCTAGTGCATGGTAACATATGATTATAGGTTCATTGAAAGTAAACTTTATTACTAATTGGGTGGCCATGGCATGCTATGCTAGGTGTTAACCATGGTCTATGAGGTTCATAAAATGATTTAGAGAAATCATTTATGGTAAGAAAGAGTTCTGATGATATTAAGAGTTGATATCATGTCTCATTGCCAATTAGTGATGAGCCTAGTAAGTCACACACATACACAAGTTATCACCTATTTAAATATGATTTAATTAATTAATTAAAGAGTTTAATTGATTAATTAAATAGATTTGGTTTGCAATTAAATTGCAAAGTCCCTAGCATGACTTGAAACCAAATCTAGATTATTGGATGTATAATATAAGTTAAATTTATATTTAAAGTGTTTAAATATGAATTTAATTAATGAGAAATTAATTAATAGAGATTAATTAATTAATTTATATTTGATATAAATTAATTAGAAGAAGAAAAATAATTATTTTGGGTTCAGAACTCAAAATTAAGACACAGGGGCATTTTGGTCATTTCACAGTGTGACATGTGGCACCATGAGATGGTGACACATGGCATAACACATAAGCTTGCTAAATATTTTTTTAATCATGTAAGATGATTAAAATCAAGATTAAATATAGGTTTGACACTTGGCACAATGTGATTGGGTCACTTAAACCTAGAGCTAATCAAAAGGTGACATGTGGCTAGGGTTTAATGTGTTAACCTAGCTATTTAAGTGTGGTTATGAAAAGAAAACATAACCAGCAGCCTCTCCTCTCAATTGTCACGCCATTTTGAGCCTCTCCAGCTATTTCTCTTCATCTCTCATCAATTCAAAGAGATTAGCCACTAATCTCTTGAATTAAGAACACTAGAAATTGTTTCTAGTGTCCTGTTTACATCTCTAATATCTTAAAAGGCAGAACTTGAATTTCTAATTAATAGAAAAGGCTTTAGAAGCTGTTCAAGGGCTGCCATAGGTGTTCTTGGTGTGGACAAGCTAGAGGGACAACATCTGGTGTCCTAAAGACGAATCTCAAAGGTGCAGACACGCTGCAGCACATCAAGAGGTTAGTGTAATCGTTCTTGATTTAATCTAGGGTTCTAAAATTAATCTGATTAATTTTAAAATCTTAAATGGCAAATACAGATCCAAAAACATATTAAAAGAGTTTTAATATGTTGTTTATCATTGAAATCAAATAGATAAAAATAAATCTTGCATGGTGCATGTGACCCTAGGCGAAAATTTTTTAATTCAATGGTATAATCTTGTGTTTTTCACGCTTCCGTTCCTTCACAACCTTACCCAATATGTGGTCTACTGGGCCGTCTGTCCAAATCTTCAGTACCTACGCGTTGCAAAAGTGACACGCTAAGCATAAAGCTTAGTAGTGCCAATAATACAAAAAATATAATATGCAAATAAAAGTAATAATTTCCTAGTTATTGTGTTCATAAGAAATGAATAATTACTAACTTATTATTTAGTCGAGGGCTAATTACATTTTATGATATTAACTTCTTCATGCATTTTGTTAATTATTTTCTTGATGATTTTGAGCTTCTTTGTATTTTATTGTAATCATTCTTGATATTTAATTTTCGTATTTTCTTTAATAATCAGCTCAATTACAGTTATACTTTTTCATGTCCAAGTAACCTATACAAGTTGACTGGACTGGATAAATGGGTAAACTAGCACTGGGTACCAGGTACCTCTGGCCGTCACACCATCGGTCACAATGTGTCTCCCGGTGTGCAAACAGAATGGCTAATAAGCCATAAAAGCAATAAGACATAAAGCCAAGTAAAACATCATAATCAGTATAGCCATAGGCTATCACATCATAGAATAGCAATGAAGCTATACATCATACTCAGTACTATTATCATAACCCTATTGGCATGCCAACCTATCCAAACCAATCAAATTACGCCTACTAGGGTATATTACAAAGTCATTTCTTGAATATTTGTACTTTATGTGTAAGGTTACTATTCATTTCATTAGTCAACTAAAGTGTTGACTTTTTCATAGATAATAGGTATATTGGCTCAAATATCATCAACATAGCACATTTTGCTTTCTAAAGTTGTTGGCATTAGCTGCCAATTCCATTTCAAAGCTTAGTGTTAGTTATTCACAGCTTTCAGATTTCAAGCCTCATGTTTACTGTTTCATTGGTCATTTGTACAGTAAGAATTTGGCAAAATTGTCTTCATGAAAGTTGTTCCCTATTGTGTCTAGTTACACTTTCTTTTTTTGAATCACTCAATTTGGAGTTTTGTATCTCAAGTTATGGCCTAAACACCATAACTGGCTGGATTGGATAAAATCCAAAATTCTGGGCAAAACTGTTCTGCCAGATTTGGTAACCTAAGTTTGGTTGGCAATTTGACTAGGTTATGATCAGAATTTGGATCTGTGTTCTTCATGAAAGTTGTAGATCTATGTCTCATCTTTCTATTGGTAACATTTCAGGTTAATTGAACCTTTCTACACTAAGTTATGACCAAATGAATAAATACTATCATTTGGTCATTTTGCCCAGGCAGAATGTAAGTCACCCGGATTAGGGCAATTTTTAGTTCAACTTGGTTTGGTTTTCTGGGCAGGGTTTCTTCACCAAAGTTGTGTCATTATGTGTCTAGTTTCATGTTCAATTGGCCTTGCACAAATTGAACCTCTACAACTCCATTTATAGCTGCCCAAACATGCTAGACTCACATCCAGACCTACAAGGCACTCAAAGGCAGCATACCTACCTTCAATTCCCATGGCACAAATCACTTCATTTCCTAATCAAACATAGCCAAATGGTCACTAATTGACCATTAAAACTTTAGTTTATGTCCATTTTCATCCAGCACTAAAATTAAATTTCAAAACCCTAACCCTAATTGACCAAGCCTCCAATTTATGCATGTTACCCATAATTTGCTATACTAATCATATAATTTATACTAGGGGCAGCTAATATGTCACTTTAAATCAAAGGATTCTCTTAACCCTAACTCATGTCAAGGCTGCAAAAATTTCATGGAACATAATCATGCCTCATTAATTCAATTTTTATCAAATTCTCAACTTAACTTAGCTTAAATTCATGTTTAGAAAGATGTAAAAGCAAAGAATATGGCACTAACCTCTTTGGTGATTTTCTAAGCTTATTCACACCTCACTTTCTTTTACTTTCTCCTCTTCTAATGGCTGCCCAAGTCTAGCTCTAGTGGTAGAGACAAATTTTTGTGAAGAGAAGATGAGGTTTTGAGCTGGTTTTGGTAGAGGTTTGGAAGCTTGGGTGAAGCTTCAATGGTAGAAGAGAGGGAGTTGGTTCATTTGTGAAGAAGAAGCAGATTGTTTCTTCAATTTTTCTGCCCATTTTGCTCATTTTAAGTGGTTTAAAGACATGTGTCACAATGTGATTGGGTGAGGGTGCTTAGTGACATAAGCATGAGGTATAAATTACAATTTTAATTAATTTTATTTTCTTTTCTTTGCTACTCATTTTCAATTCAATTTTTAACAATATTTATTAATATTTTAGATCATAATAACTATTTTATTAACTGGACAAGTCGGTCAAAAATCACCTCTGAAGGTGACATGACCAAAATGCCCTCCGTTTGGCTTAATAGACCAAAATTGTCTGTACCGATTGAAAATTTTTTCTAAGTATTTTCTTAGTATTCTAATACCATAAAAACCTCAATGACTCTTATCTAAAGTCCAAAAAATTATTTTATGAATTTTCTCTCGGGTTTAGGGCTTCTAGCTGCGAAGACTGCAACTTCCCACGTGGTTACCCATCGCTAGGGCACCGGCTCATTTAACTTGATTGTATTTTATTTTTAAAATTTTTCCTAAATTTTTCTTATTAATATTTGAGTTAATTATAGTTCCTCACTTTAGTTTAAATATTTTTCCGGATGTTCTATCTATCCGGACCGATACTGGTCACCGGAACAGTAGAATATACAGAGTTGCTACAGGGAGGGTGTTACATTAGAACTTCACCTCCTTTTATGGTGCTTCAACTAATTATTTCTCTTTGCAAGGTCATTAATAAGACACAAATAACCTGTTTTATCGGGATAGATTTAAGAAACACTAACTATCCCAAATTTGCCTCTTTTGTGAGTAATTGTGATGAAGTAATTCAATTCCAACTCCATAGGCATATCTCAATTTTCTATCTCCACTAATATAGCATGCATTTTTAAAAAGATCAAAAGGTCTTTAAAAAAGGTTGTAAAGGGGCTAAGGGGATAATGACTTGGTTGCCAATGAAAGATTTTTAGGGAATGCAAATATGAGGATAGCATGTATGCATAAAATACCAAGTATACTAAGTTCGTTTCTACATATTTTGTATGGAGAAGAGGGGCTTTTGGTTTTTTTTTTTTTTTTTTATAGTGCCAAGCATGCTTCATGATACTTATCTTGGGACTTCTTCTCTTTTTTTTTTTTTATGTCCCTTTTATCCTCTCCCCCAAACTCATTGCTTTTGCTGGGTTGGAAAGGCAAATTTTTCTTTGATTTCAATTGCACACTTGTACTCTTTCTTGAGTTCTGCATCCTCTTTTCATTTTCCTTATGCATTTTGCTTCCTCAAAAGGGTACGGTAGGTGTTTAGGCTAGGGGCTAGGTAAATGACATGGGTAAGCAATAATTTTAAGGGATAAACATAGGCTTCAAGTTGGCTACAAAGGATATACATTTTAATTAGGGGTGGCTAAGGCTTAGTGAGGCTATATCAAAAAATGCCTTAATCATTTCTTGTTTGCTGGTTTTTCAACCACCGCAAGTGCACGGATCGCTAACAAGTAATAAAGTGATGAGTAGAGTATCATTCCCATGAGGACCATGTTGAGTACCAAACAATAGTGATTTTAATTATCTAGACGATCGAATTGTATAAAAATAATGATTATATTTAAATTGAAAGAAATAAAATCTAAATAATTAACTAAAATAAAATACTAATGGATAAAGGCACTATAGAGCTAGGAGTTCACACTTCAATCAATTATAAAATCAATCTGATTCATTCAATAAATGGGAGATTATCACTTTGATGGAAATTAATCCTAAGTTATCTTAAATCCTCTCTCAAGGCAGTCAAGGTGTATTTTAATGAACATAAACCCTACTTTCGTGGTGATTAAATTAATTAAAACCCTTTAAGATCTTTGATTAATTTTGGAACTCCACAAAGGTTATTAGCCTATCTCTAGGTTAGATTTCCTATGTTCAAAATCCTGATTTTCTAATATTAATCTTTACCTTTCAGTCCTTCAATTAATATCTATAATCAATACTAAGTAGGTACCAACACATAGCATGTATTAGGATCACAAGAGATTGAATTAAAGAATAAAATACCCAATGTATTAAATAAAATCAAACCAGATCCATAATGAAATTGAGAGTGCTGCACCCTAACCTTAGAATAAAGAACCTACTCACCCATGGTGGGTTTTACAATCAAGATTTTAAAAAGATAAAGAGAAGACATGAGAAGGAAATAGAGTGAAAGAACCCAGAAAAAGAATTGCAGCCTTGGACTTTTGGAACATCAGCTGAAAATCCCTTATAGCAATCTTGCAGATCTTGTTTCTCCCTTGCTTCCTTTGAGGTTGATATGCCTCCTTGAATGTAAATCGGCTCTTGAATGTTAATTCTCCTCCTTTGGATGTAAATTATCTCTTCCCCCTCAATTCCTGACTTATTCTATTTATATCTGGTATAAAAACCTTAATTTCAAAGTCTTATAAGCATTAGGAGTCCATCCGAGTCAAGTTGGAGCGAAGAAAAGTCGCATCAAAATTACTGTCAGGGGACTTTACACGGGCCGTGTAGTGATACATGCCCCGTGTAAATTTCTGCCACTTCATTTTTCACATTTTCTTTAGTCCAGAGAGTTACACGGGGTCCAGGAAGTTACACGGGGCAAGTTACACGGCCTGTGTAATGTTTTTGGCACTGTATTCTTCTCGTTTTAACCTCCAAATCTCTTCCAAACTCGTATTTGATTCTAGAACCACATAAAAACACCTGATAAAATATAAAAATCAATGAATTGAGTTGGATTAACATGTTTTCTAAAATAATAATGAAAACATATAAAAATAAATATAAAAGGATGTTAAATGCTAATAAAATGCAATGCATGTTAACCTTAAATGTCTATATAATTTGATGCAATCATTTCTTCATCAAGCATATGCTAGGATTTCATCTTGATAGGTCCAAGAGATGTATTATAGAGCTAGTGAGACATTTTTTTAGTTTTGCTTATATTTCAAAAATTATTCTCCTAATTTTACAAGTTCAATGTGATAAATTAATAGTTTTGAAAAGGTTTAACTAGTCTAGTTCCATTAAAGAGATTAGTTTCTTCACAAATAACATGTTAGAATCCCTTTTTGCCTATCTAGATACGTTCATTCCTCTATCCCGTGGAGTCCAATTATTAGCTTACTAGAATTTGGTTATAATGCTAAGTTTCACAATTTAAAGTCCAAAATTTTCAAAAATTTTTAAAAATTTTGATACATAAGAATAATGTAGCTGAATTTAAACAATGTAATGATGTGCATGTAATGATATGTAATGCACTGGTATCCCCCCCCCCTAAAAAAAAAAAAAAAAACTCAAACCAGACATTGTCCTCAACGTTAAAATAATATGCAAAATCAGAGAAAATGTACAAAGATTATAAGGAAGCATATTATTTATTAGGTATTGAAAAGTTTGGACATTAAGCATATAAAAGAGACCTATGATTGCAACTTAGGACTAAGGCATGTAAGATATTACAATAAAGATCCTATCCTATAGTCCTAGCTCTAAAAGGTCTTTGATAGTGATGATGGCGATGCTGGCTCCTCCTCCTCCTCATCTAACTTCTCCATTAGCATGTCCAATTTGTTGTGAGCTTCCTGGAGGCTATCCTCGATTACTTGCATTCTACTACAAATTGTGGTCTCCATGCGCTGTAGGTATACGAGGACCAGATCTGTTGGTGGTAGTGTGTATGGAGGCACTCGAATGGGGGACTCTTGGAACATCCGCTCTTAGCCTTTTTCTTCAGGCTGCGAAGTCTCGCCAGGTCCTTCTCGTGCTTCGTCTCTCTGAGGGATAGCGTTTCCTTTGGTATCCAGTAGGTAGCAAGTGTTGACTACCTTCTTACATATCCCCATGGATATGCAGATAGTTTGATATATTCTTGATGTTTTAGTGACAGAGCGCAGCCTGTGATGTCTTAGAATGAAGCCGAAGTGGAGGGCAAAGGTTGTGACACGGCCACCAAGCACGATATGCCTGGTAGATTGATGACAGAGGCATCGGAGATGGTTGCACGAAAAGAAGCCAGTGCTGCAGTGCTTTTCAATGACCATACACCACAAGAAGAATAGCTTGTTGGCGTTTACAACGCCAAGGCTGTCGCCACGGCCCATTATGGTGTGGGCGGCGAACCGATGCATATAGCGCAGGGCCGGACTTGTGATACCCATGGATTTAGACTTTCTGGAGTTATATGGCTCCGTGTTCGGGGCAATGGAACTCTAGAAGTTGATGCTGTTGAAGAGCATGCGATTCCTAGGGATCTCCTAGTGGCCGGCGCTATCAAAGCCAAAGATGGCGTTGAACTCATCTATGTTGTGACACCCCTTACCCATTTACAGTATAGCCGAGTAAGATATGTCACACAGTGTACTATAACACATTATTTTACTTCAATCATTTTTTTTATCCTTCCTAATTTATTTTTTTTTTTAAAGTTATGAAGTACAATTTGTGAAATATAATTCATTTGAGTCATTTATTGAAATTATAAATTATTTGAGGTTCTGCAAATTTTATAGAAAATCCAGCAAAGTATCAGCAAAGTATAAGCCAAACGGAGGGCATTTTGGTCATTTCGCCTTCAGAGACGATTTTTGGCCGACTTGTCCAGTTGAGTAAATAATTATTATGGTCTAAAATATGAATAAATATTACTAAAAATTAAAGTGAAAATGAGTAGTGATGAAAAGAAAAGAAAAATGAAATAAAAAGCAAATTATGACATATGATGATGTCATTTAAAAAGCTACCACCAATCACATTTAAACAAACATTCAATTAACAAATAAAAAGAGATAAATATGGCCAAAAAATTTAAAGAAAGCAGCAGCCCCTTCATTTCATTCCCGCACCAAAGAAAACAAAAAGAGGAAAACCACCATTAAAGCTCCAAATGAGCTTGATTCCATAGCCAACTACACCAAAACCTCACCCTCTCTTCACAAAAAAATTTTCCTTATCACTAGAGCTAAATTTGGGCAGCCATTAGAAGAGAAGAAAGTGAAAGAAAGTGAAGTCAAGCTTGGGAAAATTCTGCCCTACAAGAGGTTAGTGCCTATTATGCATACATCTTTCTCTTTCCATGATTAGAGACCTAAAATAAGCAAGAATTTGTGAATTAAATGAATGGAATTTATGTGTATGTATACAATGAATTTTGGCAGCCCTAGGGAGGAACAAGATTAAGTGTTTTTGATGGACTTAGAGTGGACTAAAGATGATGTTTAAGGTATATATATATATGTATGATGAATTGGTGTGCTAACTAAGGTAATTGGTGTAATCCTTGAAAATGAGCTAGGGTTTGGGAGTGAAACTTGGATTTAGCTTATGAAATTGTGAAAGAACATTTTAATGGTCAATTAGTGACCATTTGAGGCAAGTTCACCATAATTTGAAGAGATTTAGAGTGATGCAAAGTGAATGTGTAGGCTGCCTAGGGACAGCAGTAGGTGATGAAATTTCAGTCCACTTGGACAGCCATAACTTTGGCTGTGTAAGTTCAATTGGTGTTTGGCCAATTGGACATGAAACTAGGCTTATAATGGCACATTTTTTCTGAAGAAACCATGCCCAAAAGACCAAAGCAAGAGGACCAAAAGTTGTCCCCAATCCGGATACCCTGCAACAGCACCTGCATAAATGACCAAATGAACACTAACTGTTCATTTGGCCATAACTCACTGTAGATATGGTGAATTGACCTGAAATTTCTACAGCAACAAGATAAGACATAGACAAACAACTTTTATGAAGGAACCTACCCCAAATTATGGCCAGAACCCATCCAACAAAGTGATTTCAGTCACTGTTCATGTTACTGTAGATATGGTCAATTCTGCAGTTTGGCAATCCGGCCAGCTGTGGTTTTTGGACCATATCTGGAGCTACAAAACTCCAAATGGAGTGATTCAAAAAAGGAAATTCAACTAGACAAAATAAGGACCAACTTCCATGCTTACCATTTCCTCAAATTCCCACTGAAACAGGGCTTAATGGAATAGTAAAGTTAGGCTTCAAAAACTGAAAATTTTGCCCTTTTGGTTTTAAGCATAGAAATGGTAATTGAAATCAATTCCAACAAGTTTTAAATACAAAATGTGGTATGTTTTGGGTGTTAAAACCAATACACCTATTTTCTATCCAAAAGTCAACATTTTTGTTGACCAATGAGGTGAATAGTGACACCAAAACTTGAAATTCAAAATTTGAAATTAGAAATGCATCTAGGGGACTTTAAGGAAATTGAAGCCATCTCACGAGCGAATCGAGCAGAAATCTGATGCAGGGGTACTGAACCACTAACATTATGTAAGCCTGGGGCATCCCCTTGCACCTCAGCCTCTATAGACTGATCGACTGAACGATCACCCTCTTCCATATTCAATGCGAGGATCTTAGCTTTCCTGAACAATAACACAAGGATATTTACTCTCGTTAGTGCATATTTATATTGTAATGTACTGTATGTATCAACAATGATATTGAGCAGTTGTACTATGAAGAAAGAACATTCAAATAACAGGTGAAAACAGAATTTAAAAACATTGCTCTGATACCACTAAAACATGTCACACCCTACCCATCAGTAAGGCATAACATGATCCCGTAGTATACCTAATGAATTACCAACTCCGCTTCATCGATAACCCATTAAATACACTACAAGGGATTTTAAAACTTTTCTTACTTCTTTTACGTGGTGAGCACTATTTACAGTGTTATAGACTTTGGTGAACGGAGTGAAATAACTAAATCAATTGGTTTATTTGTATTTTCTGTTAAATTTTTGGCAGAGTGCCATCTGTATTTTGGATAAAACAGTTCTTCAGAAAACCTGTAAAAAGTACTTCAATAATTTTCCAAATCTCAACTCCAAATTTTTCTCAACACAATATATTTCTCAACACAACAATTTATCAACTCAATTTCATAGAAATTTTTCAAAGTCTGAGATAATGAAATATAATACAGCTTTTACAAGTCAAAACAGCTCATAATTATTTTACAACTTCAAGGTACAATTTGAATTTACAACTGCTCAAAACCAAAAACAATATGTACATACAAAGGTCATACATTACAAGTACAAAATGCAAAATATTGGTATACTCATTATACCCAAAAATCTCTCATTGGAGGTATATGCGCCTAGTCTCGCCCTGTCTGTCTCTCTACCTGCGACAGCAATAAAAAGCTATCGCTGAGACAATGTCTCAGTGGTGCACAACATTAACCAAATACAATTTAAATCACAATTCATAAGTCATGTAAATAGTGGATACTTAAAATCATAGTTAAATTCAAGACAATAAATGTCAACAAGAATTTAAACTCCATTTGTCAATATCACAATAATTTTCCATAAGTCAGATCATGTTTGAATTCAAAAGACAGTATATGTCAATGAGAGTTTAAATCAATTTCACAATCTCACAATACATAATAATGCAATTTAGTCGAATAATTTAAGAATACAGTGTTGCCAATTCATTCACAACTTAAGCCATGACACAAATTTCCGATCAATGCCGTGTTGTACACCACGACAAAGCAATCACAACCTCACTAATCGAAATCAATGAGGAAGGGGAGCTAGCTATATAATGAGTACTCATCCGATCACCTCAACTGGTAAACCAGAGAGGGAAAAATAAACGATCACGACTCCATAAATGGAGAAGGAATGATACGATACTGTCATGCTAAGTGTGAACACAAAATCAATTCCAAACATTTTATTCAAATGATTCGTGAGAATCCAATAAATTTCCAAAGTCATAATTTCATTCACAAAATGGCAACACAATTCATAATTAACTTCAATTTTCACAAATCACACTAAACTAACTTTCCCACAATTTCAAACCATTTACAATGCTTTTTAATCAATAAGTATCCATCAATGTCATTCAAACAATTTTTCACAGTTTCAAATCATTCACAATATTTCTAAATCAATAAGTGTCCATCAAACTCATTTACACAATTTAAAACAATAATATACAAATAGTCAATATTTATTTCAATTGAAAATAATTCAAAAGAAACAGTTGTTGTGCACAAACACAATTTAAAACAATAATATACAAATATTCAATATTTATTTCAATTGAAAAATTCAAAAGCAATAGCCGTTGTGCACAAACCTCTGATGACTGTCTCCCTGGTCTGACTCAGTATTTCCTTCCCTTTCCCTGAGTCTTTAGTAACTGAGAAACACAATTTGAAGTGTTTCAGTGCTAATTTAATTTGCCTCTAACGATGGTGTTTGGTAAATAATGCACTGAACTCAATTATTCACTTAATCACCTAAAATACCGACTCGCTATGCTTTTAGGTAAATTAGGTTTTAGTGTCGTTAATATGTCACATTTGATAGGGTTTTAGGTTTGGTACGCTTTACCAAAGTCATTTCCTTGTTTAGTGCATTTTAATGCAAATTGTCGATTCCGACATCGGTTTGACCTAACCTGACGATCTAGTTCCTCGGTTTGAGTCTCTGGTCGAAACTACAAACTTGTAGATTTAGGTCTTATGGATCATGTGCAAATTTCAGGTCAATCCGGGTTAAGTAGACCGAGTTATGGTCATTATACTATTGCTGGTCAAATGGTACCATTTTAGGTCAATTTTAGGTCAATTTGGTCAACTCTGGTTCGGCCAGTTTTTGGACCCGAACTTGTGCAAGCTTTTTGACTTGCTTATGGTCATTTCTGGGCTTTGGTGTCTTCATAAGACTTGTAGGTATGGGTCTTAACTATTCTTGGTCAAAATTTCAGGTCAATTGGACCTGGTTTGAGTGAGTTATGGCCTAAACACTCACTGCTGCCCAATTGGTCATTTTTCAGGTCCTAATTGCACCTAATCCGAATTGGTCATTTTCTTAGGTCACCTTGCAAGCAGAATTTTGGTATGGTTTCTCAATGAAAGTTGGCACATTTTGTGCCTAGTTTCACCTCAAGTTGGTCTCATACCAATTGAGGTTACACATTTAAGGTTATAGGCTAAATTGTACACTGCCCTCACTATGCCTTTCACACCCCACTTCAAACACATATTTACCTTGCAAAGTTTACTTCCATACCCTACCAATCTGTTTTGGTACATTACCAAAAGCATTATCTACTTTACATTAACATTATTTTGGGCAGATTACCATTACCCTCAACACACCAAATATCATTCACAATTACAATTTCTAATTACCATTACAAACACACCTAACCATTACAAATTTTACATACACTTTACAATATCATTTTACATACATCTCATCAACCTTCTAGGTCAATATTCTGCCCACACTTCCTTCAATATATACCATTACTCAAGTGTCCCCAAGCTGCCGCAAACCATTCTTCAACATCAAAGTGCCATCCAATTTACCAATTCCCATCCAAGTGCATAAATCACCATATAAACATGAAATAATTCACTAGGTTACTAATTCATCATGATCAACACCATTTCTCATCAATTATATGCACAAATATCTCATCAAAAACGTGACTCATGGCTGTCCAAAATGAAAACAACAATAACCCTTCAAACTCAAAATTTTCCTTCACCAAACCAACACCCATAACATGAACATAAACTTTAACAAAGAAATTCTCAAAAATGCAAACTTACCTTTAATTGTAACTTGCTAAACCTTCACCAAACTTCTCAAAATTGGTATCAATATCTTCCTTGTGATGTGTAGACCATTTTTCATAAAGCTACTTAAGGGATTGGAGTTGAAATGGAGGAGAAGATGAGGTTTGAAGCAAAATGGCTATGGAGTTTTCTTAGGGAGCTTGTTACGGCATTGTTGAAGAACTAAGAGAAAATGAATCTGCAGATGGTATGTTAGGTGTACACCTGCCCCATTAGCTTTAATTTATTCCTTTAGTGGTCCACTTATATGGATTAAATCATATAATATGTTTACATGTGTTATTTACACATTTTTCACTCCATTTTGGCTATTTGTATTAGGTACCCTCAATTTAATTTTTTATTTTATTTTCTAAGTGTAATATTATTTATTTTTAATGGACATTTAGGTCAAAAGACACTTCGGGATGTCAAATGACCATAATGCCCCTGTTCGGGTTGCATTCCCGATTTTTCGGTAATACCGGGTTTTGTCCGTTTTTCGATTTCTCACTTTTCTTTGTACTAATTATTTAATTTTTCTTTGATTTTTCTAATGATATTTATACTTCAATAAGGGTCTATTTAATTCCAAAAAATATTTTCCGTGTTCCTCAAATAGTCTGGTACCAACGGTCCACGCCGTGACTTCCTGGCAAGGCCACCCATCGCTAGGTTTCCTACCACTTACTCCTACATTTCTTTGCTATGATTTTTTCTTTGTTTTTCTTGTACTTTATTTTCTTGTATTTCATTATTTTATGTCTCCTCACTCATATTGAAGTGTAGTTCTAAGCATCCTAGCTGTCCGGACAACACTGGTCACCGGTACAGCAGAACGCACTACCGAACTTAGGGGTGTTACACCTCAACTTCTGCAGTGCATTGGTAGGACACTAGGTGTCATTTTGGCATTCTGTAATAAATTTTGATTTTCTCATATGTAATTAAACTTGTGTAATGTATATTAATGTTCATGTAAATTATGAAAATTTTATTTGTGAATGGAAAAGTAAATGTTTATTTGTGATTTATACTTGATTATCACATGTGATGGACGTTTGAGAAATGAAAAGGATGTTGAGAACTGAAATTGAGAAATATTGTTGAGATTTTGGATATTGGAGTTTGAAATGAGGGAATACAAATATTGGAAGTGTTTTTAACAGGTTCCGAAGAACTGTTTTCTCCATTTTTAGCCGGTACTCCGCCGGATTTTTTTTAAAATCTTCGGAACCTCAAATAAATAATACTTTTGATAAATGGATAAAATAAATTATATTTCATAAATTATATTCACAAGCATGATATAAATTAATTAAGGTATATTAGAATATGCCGGTACACCGTGTGGCATTACTTACTCGGGTATACTGTACATGGGTAAAAGGGTGTCACATGACATGAGTTAGGGTTAGGAGAATTCTTTGATTTAAAGTGACATATTAGTTGCCCATAGCATGAGATGAGTGCTTGAACATGATTGTGTAAGTGAAATGCAAGTATAGTGCATGAATGAACTTGAGAACTTGGACACTTGAATAACATTAGGGTTTGCTAACATTAGGGTTTGCTCATGTGATGGTTTATTAACCTTGTAATGGTCAATTAGTGACCACTTGAATGAGTGTGAGGAGGAAATGAAGTGAGTTGTGGATTGGTATTTGACTTTGGGTGAGCTGCCTTGGCTGACCTGCAGGACTGAGTATGAGTCTAGCAGGTTTAGGTAGTTATAAATGGAGTTGTAGAGGTTCAATTGGTGCAAGGCTAATTGGACATGAAACTAAACACATAATGGCACAACATTGGTGAAGAAACCCTGCCCAGAAAACCAAACCAAGTTGACCTAAAAATTGCCCTAATCCGGGTGACTTGCATTCTGCCTGGACAAAATGACTAAATGAACAATATTTATTGATTTGGTCATAACTCAGTGTAGAAAGGTCCAATTGACGTAACATTTTACTAGTAGATAGCTGAGACATAAACCTACAACTTTCATGAAGAAACCAAAACCAAATTTTGATCATAACATGTTCAAAAACTGACCTGTAGTTAGTATACAAAACCTTGGTTCTACCCAGAAAATTTTGAAAAATTGCAATTCGGCCAGTTATGGTGTTTAGGCCATAACTTGAGCTAAAAACTCCAAATGGAGTGATTCAAAACTAAATGTAACTAGACACAATAAGGAACAACTTTCATGCAGACAATTTTGCCAAATTCCTACTGTACAAATAACCAATGGAACAGTAAACTTAGTGCTTGAAATCTAAAAATTGTAAATAACTAGCACTAAGCTTTGAAATGGAATTGGCAACCAATGCCAACAACTTTTGGAATGTAAAATGTGGTATGTTGGTGATATTTGAACCAATATACCTATTATCTACGAAAAAGTCAACATTTTAGTTGACTAATAAAATGAATAGTAACCTTACATATAAAGTACAAATATTCAAGAAATGACTTTGTAATATGCCCTAGTAGGCCTAATGTGATTGGTTTGGATAGGCATGCCAATAGGGTTCTGATAGCAGTACTGCGTATGATGTATGGCTCCATGCCATTCTGTGACGATAGCCTATGGCTATACTGATTACGATGTTATACTTGGCTTTATGCCTAATTGCTTTTATGGCTTATTAGCCATTCTGTTTGCACACCGAGAGACACATTGTGACCGATGGTGTGACTGCCCGGGGTACTTGACACCCAGTGCTAGTTTACCTGTTTATCTAGTTTGGTCAATTTATATAGGTTACTTGGGCATGGAAAAGTATAACTGTAATTGAACTCATTATTAAAGAAAATAAGGAAATGAAATATCAAGATAAAGATCAAGCATGATTACAATAAAATATAAAGAAGCTCAAAATCATTAAGAAAGTAATTAACAAAATGCATGAAGAAGTTAATATCATAACATGTAATTAGCCTTTAACTAAACAATAAGTTAGTAAATATTCATTTCTTATGAACACAAATAACTTGGAAATTTTTACTTTTATTTGCATGTTATATTTTCTTGTATTATTGGCACCACTAAGCTTTATGCTTAGCGCGTCGCTTTCGCAACACGTAGCATCAAGATTTGGACAGAGAGCCCAAAGAAACCATAGACTGGGTAAAGTCGTTCACACTCGCTTAGTGTCCGTGTCACCTCACGACTACAAGCAGCATTGGTAGGACACTAGGTCCCATTTTGTATTTTGTGATTTTTGTAAGTTTTGTAATTAAACTCTTATTTTATCATGTATATTTGAAACCTATGTAATTTAATTTTGTATTAATGTAAGTATTTGTAACTTTGTGTTTATAAATAACATATGTGAATTTATTTGTGATTTGAGCATGATGATGATGTGAAATGAATGAATGACAAATAGAGGACTTGTTAAGAAATTGTTGTAAATTGATGAGATACAAATGGAGTTGAGAATGATTGGAAATTATTGGAAGTGTTTTTCACATGTTCCAAAGAACTGTTTTATCCAGTTTTAGCCGGTGCTCTGCTGGATTTTCTATAAAATTTTTGAAACCCCCAATGAATTTATAATTTTAATAAATGAATTAAATGAGTTAAATTTCACAAATTGCACTTCATATCCATGGCGAAATAAATTAAGGAAGAATAAAAACGATTGAAATAAAATATAGTGTTCTGGTACACTGTCTGGTATATCTTGCTCAGCTACACTGTAGACGGATAAGGAGTGTCACAGTAAGTGAGCAACTCCTTGCCTATCAGATCTCATGTGAGGTTCAATCCTTTTACTTAGCCCCTAATGCTTAGAATCTCAGGCACATCTATTATTGACTTATCTTGCATTAATTAAGTTGATCCCATTGAGCCAGTAAACATGCAAATAATTTTAATGTTCTCAGGCACATCCATTATTGGCCACAAAATCATTTACATATTTACAACATCTCATGCTTAACAATTATTCTCAAGAAAATCTCTTAAATTAATTGCTTCATATGCAAGTATTTAAAATTTCTTAAAATAATTGCCTCAATGGAGGGCCCATGATATAATTACCTTAATTATAACATTTCCAACTTAAACATTTGTTTGGAAGATTTAGTGGTCGGCTTAATTACTGTTATGGTCTCACTTTGCACATTATCCAATTAGCATGCATATATCATATACTTGCATACATTCCCATATATCTCATGCATACATGGATAAACATATAATATGGTATGATCATGGACTTTCTAAGGGATTCAATTCTGAGCCACCAAGAATTGAATCAGGGCATTTATAGGTGCATTTCATTCATTCATATTACAAGAGTTGCTGAAGGAGTACATAATCAACACTTGATCTTGAATTCCTCTCACTGGTCCCACCAATGCTGTTAACCTCCTTGATCTTCTTGCAATCCAATTACACAGCAATCCTTGGCATGTCAAGGCGAATTTACAAGAACATGGACTTCAAATTCCTCAAATAAATGAAATTACAATCCAAAATTATTACAACCTTTATAATACATGCCACCAAAATAAATAAATTAATTTACAACCCAAAGAAAAATAAAAGAAACAAATCCAGTCACATTGGTTTTTTTTTGTCCATGATCATCCATTATGCAAATTACTATTCAACAATTAAATAAAACATACATACTAAAATTAAATTGAATATCTCATATTTAACTAAAAAAATTCAGATTTGAATCTCATTCAACCAAATTAAAAAATTTAGATTTGAATCTCATTCAAACAAATTTAAAAATTCAGATTTGAATCTTATTCAAAACAAATTAAAAAATTCAGATTTGAATCTCATTCAACCAAATTTAAAAATTCAGATTTGAATCACATTCAAACAAATATAAAAATTCAGATTTGAATCACATTCAAACAAATTTAATTATTTGATTATAATTCCTAATTAAACAATTTAAGTAGTCATGTGCATAATTATGGGCATCAAAGCATACAACCATTGTATAATCATCCCCATACCATGCACACCATTAAGGTGCTATCAAACAACCATGCGCACCATTGAGGTGCCATTCATGCTGCCACACTTTTGATGCAACCAGCAATGAATCAATCAACTTTTGATTAAATCACACAATTAAATCTCATCTTGAATAATCTAAATGGCAAATATAATGGCTCGATTCTAATTGAAGGAGCGGAAGCATAAAAATTGTTAGATTAGAATATTGAATTCAAAAATTTTCTTCTAGGGTTTCATGCATCATGCCATAACCAATATTTGCCTAATTGATTTCAATTTTCAATTGCATATTAAAATACTTTTAATATGTATTAGGATCTACATTTGCCATTTAAGAATTTTGAATTAACAAATCAATTCATTTGAACCCTAGATTGATACAAGAGTATGTGCACTAACATTTTGATGCACTGTAGATGTAATTGGTATCTTTGTGAAGCACCTAGGACCCCAAGAGATGTCCCTCTAGCTTGTCCACACCAAGATCACCAATGGCAGCCCCTAAACTAGCTTCTCAAGCCTTGCTAACCAATTAGAAACTAGGGATTTTCCTTTAGAGAGGTTGTAAATGTATATAAGACACTAAAAACAATTTCTAGCAATTTTAATTCAAAGAAAACAATTGATTTCTCTTTGAATTGATGAGAAAAAGATGAAGAGAGGAGATGGAGGAAGAGGTGCTGCCACACATAGAGAGAATAAGAATGTTGATTGATTTTTTTTTGTTTTCTCATAATATCATTTTATATAATTAGGTCATCACTTAAAACCTTTGCCACATGTCATCACCTGATTGCATCTTAATCTTAATTGACCTAATCACATTAAGCCATGTGTCAAAGCTAGATTAAATTTTGACTTTGATCACTTTGCATGATATGAAGACAAATGGCAAACTTATATGGTGCCATGTGTCACCATCTCATGGTACCACATGTCACCCTGTGAAATGACCAAAATACCCTTGTGTTTTAATTTTGAGTTCTCAAACCAAAATAATTATTTCTCCTCTTCTAATTAACTTATCTCAAATATACATTCATTAATTAATCTCTATTAAATAATTTCTCATAACTAAATTCATATTTAAACACTTTAAATATAAATTTAACTTATATTATACATCCAATAACCTAGATTTGGTTTCAAGCCATGCTAGGGACTTTGCATTCTTATTTCAAACCAAACCTATTTAATTAATCAATTAAACTCTTTAATTAATCAATTAAATCACATTTAACTTGGTGATTATCTTGTGTATGTGTGTGACTTACTAGGGTTATCACTAATTGGCAATGAGATATGATATTAACTCTTAATATCATCAGAACTCTTTTTTACCATACATGATTTCTCTAAATCATTTGAGGCATCACATAGACCATGGTTGATACCTAGCATAGCATACCATGGCCACCTAATCAGTAACAAGGAATACGTTTAATGAACCTTTAATCATATGTTACCATGCACTAGAATCTCTCTATTACAAAATCCCAATTCGAGCTGAAGTCATGGTTTATGTCAAACCCCATTTGCTATGTATATTATGTTCTCTTTTAATTTTAGTTCTTGATTAATTAGATTTTCTTATCAGAAACTCTTTTCTGACTAAATCTATTTGTCCTGGCCAGGAACTTGAAACATCAAGAACAATTAAATGAACATAGGACTTTGTCCCTATTTACTTAGGGTAACAGATTCCATCTTGATCAACACCTACCTCTATATATAACTAGTAGGAGCCAACACATGTCTATATACCCATACACAGTACAAGTATGAAAGCAGTATCAAACTCAAACTACCTATATACAAGATAACTGTGTTATCTAAAGTCTAAAGATTATATGTACTAATATGATATATGACAATGCATTGACAATAGTAATATGCGTCACTGGTTCGGCCTACTTATCATGTTTGTAATATGGCATGAGACTCACCATTCAATCTGATGTATATCTCACATAAATACCTTGGGAATAAACATGATTACAATCTTTCTAGATAAGTCATGTTCTGTGTGAAGTATCCTCGATTGTGAACCAATTTATGATACTTTGTGCTAAAAATACTGTCACTCATATTCTTAATAACTTAAGAATAGAATTTCTAACAAAATATCAATGGATCTTTTCTATTACAGATAAATACATTATGTAAACAGAAAAGTGAAATTGCCATTTATTAATTAAAATGTTTACAAAATACATACTAAATGATATGCTCTATGGCATACTACTAACACTTTTATGTTGGAAACTTACCAAAATTCTATCCGAAAAGTGACCATCAATTTGACCTAATCCGAATTTGGTAGTGTGTAAAACCTAAAATCTGACCATATGAACAATAACCACGTAATTAGCCATAACTCCTTGTAGACAGGTCCAAATGACCTGAATTTGATACCGATGGAAAGCTTAGACATAGGGCTACAACTTTGGTGAAGATCACAGAATCTAGAAATGCCATTTACTAAGTCAAATTGCTTGCACAAGTTGAGGTATCAAACTGGCGTAACCATTGCAACCTAGAATTTGACCATTTGATCTGTAGTCACTCATTTGGCCATAACTCATTGTGAACAAGTCCAAATGACCTAATATTTATATCAATGGAAAGCTTAGACATAGAGCTATAACTCTTATGAAGACATTAAAGCCTAGAAATGACCAGAACCAAGTCAATTTGCTTGCCCAATTTAGGGTACCAAATCTGCCAGAATTGAATTTGACCAAAAATTGACCTAACTTTGCATTAAAAATGCAATCTGTCTAGCTTTAGTAAATTGACCATATCTTGGCTATACAACCAGAATGACATGACATCAGTGGAAAAATTCAATAAGACATAGACTTATAAATTTGCTTCTTTGACAATAAACTAAGAACCAAGGGAAATAGGACATCTAGCTAGATCAATCTAGCATACCAAAACTGAAAAATTGACATTATCATGCAATAAGTCTTTGAAATAAAATTGGCAATAAATGCCAACTTGTAATAATTGTAAAATATACTATATTAGCAACATATTAAAATGCAAATTGTGACATGTTGATACTAGAATCAAACTATCCATGATGCATAAAAAGGTCAACATTTTTGTTGATCAATGAAAGGCATTATGATCTATAAATTGTAAAAATAAAAAATTAAATATTTATGGAAGCCTTAGCTAAGGGTAGGGGTGGATGAGCTACTAACTGTTGTGCACATACTACTATTTCTTTTTTTTCATCATCCACTGTGTGGCTGTACACAATACATGCTTCAAGAGGATCTTTAGGATGTGTCTTATGAAATTCCTTTTCAACTTGTTCGTCAATTATGTCACCTTGAAGCATTCATCAGGTTCAAATTTGTGTTTCATTATGTCGAACAAGTTGAACTCCACTTCTTCTTCTCCTACCTTGAGGGTTAGTCGCCCATTTTTTTACGTCTATGATGGCTTCAGCGGTTGCTAAGAATGGTCTTCCCAAGATGATAGGAATTTGAACATCTTTTTCCATCTCAAGGACAACAAAGTCCACTGGAATGAAGAATTTGCCCACTTTGATAGGAATGTTCTCAAGTATTCCCACAGGATATTTAACAGATCGATCAGCCAATTGCAATGAGATTGTTGTGAGCTTCAGTTCTCTGATCTCCAACTTTTTGCATATTGATAGAGGCATTAAACTGATGCTTGCCCCAAGATCGCAGAGGGCGTTGTCTATTTCCTTGTTACCAATGAGGCAGGGTATGGATAAGCTTCCTGGATCTTTCAACTTTGGAGGCAGTTTGTTTTGCAATATGGCACTGCATTCCTTTGTTATAGCTACTATTCTATAATCTTCTAGCTTTCTTTTCTTTAACAGAATTTCCTTAAGAAATTTGGCATAGCACATCTGAGAAAATGCTTCAGTGAAAGGGATGTTGATGTAAAGTTTCTGTAAAACCTCCAAAAACTTCCCAAACTGCTTCTCCAATTTGGCTTTCTGAAATCTCTAAGGAAAAGGTAGGGGAGACTGGTATGGCTCTAGTAATTTCTTTGTCTTCCTTGCTTCCTCTTCCTGATCTTTCTTAGCTTCTTCCTCCTTTTTCTCTGCTTGGCCTTTAGATTTTTCTATGGTTTCCTCTATTAGTTCTACCTCTAGTTGTACTAGAATTCTCCCACTCCTTAGTGTAACTGCCTTATAATGGTCCCTTGGGTTCATTTCTGGTTGACTAGGCGCTTGCTAGCAAATTTTATTTGAAGAACTTGCTTACTGAGCGATTTGATTCTCTAACATCATGTTATGAGTAGTGTGACACCCCTTACCCGTCTACAGTATAGCCGAGTAAGATATGTCACACAGTGTACCGGAACACCTTATTTTATTTCAATCATTTTTATCCTTACTAATTTATTTTTTTTTTCAAAGTTATGAAGTACAATTTGTGAAATATAATTCATTTACGTCATTTATTGAAATTATAATTTATTTGAGGTTCCGCAAATTTTATAGAAAATTCGACAGAGTGCAGGCTAAAAATGGAGTAAAAGCTTCTGAATCGTGGAAAAGACTTCCAATAATCATTTCCAATCATTCTCAAACTCCAATAACCATCAACATGGTCTCAATATTTTTCAACAATATTTCCATTTCTCATTCATTCATTTCACATAATATTCATATACAAGTCATAAATAAATACTCAATGTTCCATTCATAAACACAATTTCCACTATTTACATTAATATCAAAATACATTACATAAGTCTTATTATACATGAGAAAATAAAATTTTGATTACATAATACCAAAATGAAACCTAGTTTTCTACCAATGCACTGAAGATGGTGAGGTGACACAGACACTATGCAGAGCTGCAAGAGGTCTCACCTACCGTTGTTTCATCGGGCTCTCACAAGATTCCGTAACCCACGTGTGGCAAGCAACGCACTAAGCAATAATGCTTAGTGGTGCCAATAATAAAATAAAAGGAAATAACAGGAAGTAAATATGCAGTGCATGTTTTGATGTCTTATGCAGACAATTTTTTTTTTAATCATTATTGGTAATCTTATTTATTATGTACTAGTTCTATTCATTATTTCATTAAATTTGTTCACTTTCATTTTTGGTTGCCCAAGTAACCTATACTGGACGACTGGACAGGATAAACGGGTAAACTGGCACTAGGTATCAAGTACATCGGGCCATCACATCATTGGTCACATATGTATCTCCCGGCAGCAAATGTAACAACTAATAAGTCAGAATAACAATAGGCACAAGGCCAAATATCAACACAATGTTAGAATGGCTAAAAGCCATAAAATCACAAAATGGCATAATGCCATGCGCAAGATCGCTTAATCAACCCTATTGGCATGCCAAGCTATCTAAACCAATGTTATTAGGTATACTAGGCATTTCACACTTTTAAGTTTCACGATTTTTGGAATTTAAGTTTTAGTGTTACTATTCCATTCATTGGTCAACAAAAATGTTGACTTTTGCATAGGCAATAGGTACAATGGTTTTAATATCATCAATATACCACATTTTGCATTCAAAATTTGTTGGTATTGGTTGTCAATACCATTTCTAAGCTTAATGTTAGTTGAGAAGAATTTTCAGTTTTCATGCCTTGTATTTACTATTCCTTTAGTCAAATTTTCAGTGGAAATTTAGCAAAATGATCAACATAAAAGTTGTTCCTTATTTTGTCTAGTTGAATTTATTTTTTGAATCACTCCATTTGGAGTTTTGTAGCTCAAGTTATGGTCCAAAACCACAACCGCCATATTGAAATTTTTCTGGACTAACCATATCTATAGAGTAATGAACAGTGATTGCAACTCACTTGTTGGATAAGTTATGGTCATAAATTGGGTTAGGTTTCTTCATAAAAGTTGTTGATCTATATCTCAGCTTGTTGCTGGTAAAAGTTCAAGTCAATTGGACCATTCTACACTGAGTTATGGCCAAATGACCAAACACTGTTCATTTGGTCATTCTCGTAAACAGCATCGCAGTCACCCGGATTAGGGTAAGCTTTTGGTCCACTTGGTTTGGTTTTATGGCCATGGTTTCTTCACCAAAGTTGTGCCATTATGTGTCTAGTTTCATATCCAATTGGCCTTGCACCAATTAAACCTGTAAAATTCAAGTTATGGCTGCCCAAACCTGCTAGATTCATATCCAATTCTGCAGGTTACCATGGGCAGCCACACCAACTGCAATTCTCACTAATCAAACCACCTCATTTTTTGTTTACACATAACCAAATGGTCACTAATTGACCATTAAAACTCACTTTCATCATTACATGATCAAAGTCTCCATTTCATGCTCAAACCCTAACTCCAATTTCTAATTCATGGCACACACACACCAAACTCATACCAAATCACTTTATCCATCATCTATGCTCACCAATAACATAATTAAGCCACTTAATTTCATCAAAAACCAACAATCCTTAAACTTTCTCATGGTTGAAAAATTTAGATATTTCATTTACTCAAGTTTTTCTTTTAATTTCACACAATTTCTACTTGATTTAGCATGCTTACAAGATTAAAGAAAGAAAAGAAATTGTTTTGTGCACTCACCTTGAATGGAGCAGAATTTCAAGCTGCCCAAACTTCTTTTTTTCTTCTTCTTTTGGCTGCCTAGAGGATGTTCAAGTTGCTAGGTTAATTTTTTGTGAAGCAAGTTTGTGGTTTCAAGGTGAAATAAGGTGAGGTTTGGGAGCTTTAGTGAGCTTTCATGGTGGAGAGAAAGTGACGCCTGGTTTGGGTGAGAAAGAGCAGATGGTTTTTGTTTTTTTTTTTTTTATGTCTCAATTATCCTCTTTAATAGGTTAATTTAAGTGGTGCTTAATTGTAATTGGTGGATAGGTTTTTAATGACATCATATGATGTCATAATTAGGTATTTTCTTTCATTTTCTTTTCTTCTCTTCTCTACTAATTTTCAATTTAATTGTTAGCAATATTTATTCATATTTTAGATCATAATAATTATTTGCTTAATCGACAAGTCACCAAAAATCATATCTGAAGACGAAATGACCAAAATGCCCTCTGTTTGGCTTAACGGGCCAAAATTGTCTGTATTGATTGAAAAATTTTTCTAAGCATTTCCTTGGCATTCTAATGCCATAAGAACCTCAATGACCCTTCTCTGGAGTCCCAAAAATTATTTTATAATTTTTCCCCCGGGTCTAGGGCTCCTAGTTGCGAGAACCGCAATTTCTCACTAGGTTACCCATCGTTAGGGCACCGGCTCATTTAACTTGGGGTGTATTTTATTTCTAAAATTTTTCGTAAATTTTTCTTATTAATATTTGAGTTAATTGTGATTCCTCACTTTAGTTTAAATATTTTTCCGGATGTTCTAACTGTCCGGACCGACACTGGTCACCGGAATAGTAGAATGTACGGAGTTGCTACAGGAAGGGCGTTACAACTCTTCCCCTCTAATTTAAATTTAGTCCTCGAAATTTACTTGATGCAAACAGTTGAGGGAACTGTTGCCTCATCGTCTCTTCACTTTCCCAAGTTGCCTCCTCGGTTTTGTGATATCTCTAAAGCACTTTCACCAGTGGAATCTGCTTATTCCTCAACTCTTTCACTTCCCGAGCCAGGATCCGTATGGGTTCTTCTTCATATGTCAAATCCGGTTGTACTTCAATTTCTTCCATGGAGATGACATGTGAAGGATCTGAGTGGTATCTTCTTAGCATAGATACGTGGAACACATTATGGATCTTGTCCAGTTCTGGTGGTAAAGCTAGCTTGTAGGCCACTGGACCCACACGTTCAATGATTTCATATGGGCCAATGAACCTAGGGCTCAACTTACCTTTCTTCCAAACCTCAGTACCTTCTTCCACGGTGATACCTTGAGGAACACTTTGTCGCCAACCGCATATTCTATTTCTTTTCTCTTCAGGTTGACATAAGATTTCTGTCTATCTGAGGCAACCTTCAGATTGGCTTAGATTAGTTTTACCTTTTCTTTAGTCTGTTTCACCAAGTCTGGGCCTACCAGTTTGTCTTCGCCCAATTCAGTCCAGCACACTGGAGTTTTGCATTTTCTCCCATACAGTGCTTCATATGGGGCCATTTGGATGCTAGCTTGGTAGCTATTATTGTATGCAAATTCTGCTAGTGGGAGGTATCTATCCCAACTTCCCTCAAATTCAATGACACAACTCCTCTGCATATCCTCAAGGACCTGATATATATTTCATGTTATTATTATCATTTTAGTTCAATATTTGTATTAATTCAATTGGTTTCAATTATTTACCTGGATTACTCTTTCTGATTGTCCATCCGTCTGAGGATGGAAAGCTGTGCTGAAGTGAAGTTATGTACCCAAGGATTCATGCAACTTCTTTCAAAACCTCGATGTAAACCTTGGGTCTCAATCAGATATGATGGAAAGTGGAATTCCATGTAGTCTAACTATCTCACTAATATACAATTCTGCTAACTTCTCCAATGAGTAATTAGTCCTAACTGGCAGAAAATGTGCTGACTTCGTCAATCTATCTACTATCACCCATACTGCATCATGCTTCTTCTGGGTGAGAGGTAGACCACTCACAAAATCCATGGTGACACGATCCCATTTCCATTCAGGTATGCGTATAGGCTATCGAAAAACCGATGTAACTTGATGTTCAACCTAGACTTGATTAAATCTCAAGCATTTAGTCACATAGTCAGCTATGTTCTTCTTCATACCAGGACACCAATACTGAAGCTTCAAATCATGATACATTTTTGTACTTCCCGGTGTATAGTATAAACACTAGTATGTGCCTCTTTCAGATATTGGCTTTCAATTCCTTTTCATCTTGTACACATACTCTTCCTTTGTAGTATGTATAGCCATCCGCTTTCACCTCATAGTCATTGCTTTTCCTCCGAGATTTTACTCACAATAGTCATTAATTTCTCATCTACCTTCCGCCCATCTTGTATCTCCAGTGCAGTTTAGCCTTATTTGTAATTCAGCCAAAATAGCTCCATCTCGAGTCAAGGATAGACGGCATTCAATGATCTCAAAGTCGTGATGGATTTTCGCTCAAAGCATCAAGAACTATATTTGCCTTCCTGTGATGGTAGTCAATCACACAATCATAGTTCTTTAGAGCTCAATCCATCGCCTCGCCTAAGGTTGAGCTCCTTCCGGCTGGCAAGTATTTCAGTGCTTTTGTGGTTGTGTAAATGTAGCACTTTTCACCATATAAGTAGTGCTCCATATTTTCAAGGTGAAGATAATTGCAAGCTCTAGATCATGGGTAGGGTAATTCTATTCATGTGGCCTTAGCTACCTGGAAGTATAAGCAACTACTTTCCCCTCTTGCATCAATACGCACCCTAACCCATTATGAGAGGCATCACCAGAGACTACAAAGTCCTTTCTCGACATCGGTCAGCACCGGTGCCTCACAACATAGCCTTAAACTTCTCAAACTGGTCCGACACTTGTCATTCCACCAAATTTGACATTTTTGTGTAACAACTTGGTCATTCGAAAGCAAATTATTGAGGAAAATCCTTCACAAATCTTCAGAATACCACTAGCCCCAAGAAACTTCGACTCGCTTTATTCTGGAGGCTTCCATTCCATCACTGCTTCTATTTTCTTGGGATCCACTCTAATCCCATCAGCTGACACTATGTGTCCAAGGAATGCAATCTCATTTAACCAAAAGTCACACTTGGACAACTTAGAATATAGCTTTTTTTCTCTCAGGGTTTGCAGAATAATTCTCAAATGCTCATCATGTTCTTCCCTACTCTTGGAATACACCAAAATATCGTCAATAAAGACCACTACGAACCGATCTAGGTATGGATAGAAGATACGGTTCATAAGGTCCATGAATGTTGCCGGTGCATTTGTTAGGCCAAAGGGCATCACTAGGAACTCATAATGCCCATATCAGGTCCTAAATGCAGTCTTTGGCACATCTGCATCCTTCACCTTCAACTGATGATACCCTGATCTGATATCAATTTTGGAAAATACTCCTGCTCCTTTCAACTAATCAAACAGATCATCAATTCTAGGTAACAGATACTTATTCTTCACTGTCACTTTATTCAATTGCCAGTAATCAATGCAAAAGCTCAAAGTCCCATCTTTCTTCTTTATAAACAGCACTGAAGCTCCCCATGGTTACACACTAGGGCGTATGAACCCCTTATCCAGTAACTCCTGCAACTGGATTTTCAGTTCCTTTAATTCTGTGGGCGCCATCTTATAAGGAGCAATAGAGATTGGTGCTGTACCCGGCAGTGTCTCAATAGCAAATTCAACTTCTCTTTCCGATGGCAAACCAGGCAATTTTTCAGGGAACACATCTGGGAAGTCTTTTACTATGGGTATGTCACACAGATCTGGCTTAGCCTGCCTAGTATCCACCACATGTGTTAGGTAGGCTTCACAGCCTTTTCTCACCGTTTTCTTACAATTGTATTGAGATGACATTGACAAGGAATCATCCTTCCCCCCACAACTGTGATCTCATTACCCTCATGAGTTTTCAAAGAAATCCTCTTCAGTTTACAATCAACCATTGCCTGATGATGTGACAACCAGTCCATTCCCAAAATCACGTCAAACTCATGGAAAGGCAACTCAATCAGGTCTGCCAAAAATTCATACCTCAATCCTTAACTGCAACCTTTGTACACTTTGTTCACCATTACATCGTGGCCCAATGAATTAGTGACCAGGATGTCTTCGCCACTCTCCCTACTAGTATCCCCTTTTCTATGGTAGGTTGATGCAGATGTATGAATGAGTTGATCCTGGATCCATCAATGCATGCACAGATGTATTGTAGAGGGAGAACGTACCATTGATGACGTCCGGGGTATCTTGCTCCTCCTGAGCTCTCATGGCATAGGCTCGCAGTGGTCCGCCTCGTGCCTCTCGCTACCTCGATGTAGGCCTCTGATGGTCCCACTACCTCATTTGCGATTTCCTACCCCTTTGTGGTGCAGAGCAGTGTCCTGCGCTCGTGTTAGAGCAATGAGCATCCGCGTGGATAGTTCCTCAACCGATGCTCTATTGACCCACACCTTTAGCAGCACCGGCCACTCTCCAACACTTCTTATGCCACTTCGTGCAATGTGACATGCGTAAGATGTCGGGCTAGTCCTCAACCCCATCCATGGAAAGCTGCCCACTGATGGTGTGTATTGTCCTCTCCTAGTGGTAATCTGTGGGCTGTGCGCCTGATACTGACCCTGACCTTGTGGTTGACCTGAACTCTATGTCGGTGGACCTTTAAACTTCTTCCCATGTGTAGGAGATGAACTATACTGACTCGAGCCTCTCTTCTGCTGTCTCTCCCTTCTACTCTGCTCACTTATTCTTACTTTTTCAACTTTTATTATAGCTTCCACTAACTTGGTGAAGTCTGTGATTCCCAAGGCAGTGATCATGATCTTTATATTGTCATTTAATCCTTCTTCAAATCTCTTACACCTTTCGGCTTCATTAGGGACTATCTCCCTTTCATAGCGGCTCAATCTGACAAATTCCTTTTCATACTCACCATCAACCACTCTGCTTTAGGTTAATGAATTCCTTATTCTCTCTTCTAGGTATACACTACCCACATATTTCTTCTTGAATTCGAGAGCAAGAAGTCCTAAGTTATTACTTCTAGTCAGATTTCATCGGACATCGATCCCACCATTCATATGCATCATCTTGCAACAGAGATACAGCAGCTTCTAGATTTTGTTCAGGAGTGCAGTGGAGTTATTTTAAAACTCTGCCTGTTCTGTTCAACCAATTTTCGGCTGCAACAGAATCATCTTCTCTCTTGCCAAAGAAATCCACTGCTCCAAATTTTCTCAGTCTTTCCAGGTGTGATTTCTGCTATGGAGGTGGTGGTGGTGGTGGCATCACCCCAGCCATTTGTTTGAAGAATTTGGCCATTTGCTGAAACATGGCCTATGGAGGCTGAGCAGGCTTTGATGGAGGTGGTGGAGCAGGTTCTCCCCTACCCTTAGTCTCAGCTGGTGGAAGTGAAGCATGACTCTCCACTTCCTCCTCAACTGCCCTCTGAGATGTGGGGTCTATATCCTATTCAAAATAACAAAGACAAACAGATTTGTATTAGTGTCACCTCGACTCTTACAAATGCAATGCATAGTATGGACTCGATCTAGGCCCAGATCGCTTAAACTGCTCGATACCACTAAATGTGACACCCTTACCCGCTTACATGATAGCCGTAAGATATGTCACACAAAGGTACGTAACACCCTATTTTTTTTCAATCATTTTTATCCTTACTAATTTATTTTTTTTTTCAAAGTTATGAAGTACAATTTGTGAAATATAATTCATTTAAGTCATTTATTGAAATTATAATTTATTTGAGGTTTCGCAAATTTTATAGAAAATTTGGCAGAGTGCCGACTAAAAATGGAGAAAACATTTCTTCGGAAGCTATGAAAAACACTTCCAATAATCATGTCCAATCATTCTCAAACTCCAATAACCATCAACATGGTCTCAATATTTTTCAATAATATTTCCATTTCTCATTCATTCATTTCACATAATATTCATATACAAGTCATAAATAAATACTCAATGCTCCATTCATAAACACAATTTCCACTATTTACATTAATATCAAAATACATTACATAAGTCTTATTATATATGAGAAAATAAAAGTTTGATTACATAATACCAAAATGAAACCTAGTGTCCTACTAATGCACTGAAGATGGTGAGGTGACACGGACACTATGCAGAGCTACAGGAGGTCTCACCCAGTCTGTGGTCTACTGGGCTCTGGCCAAGATTCTAACCTACGCGTGGCAAAAGCAACGCGCTAAGCAATAATGCTTAGTGGTGCCAATAATAAAATAAAAGGAAATAACAGAAGTAAATATGCAGTGCATGTTTTGATGTCTTATGCAGACAATTTTTTTTTTATAATTATTGGTAATCTTATTTATTATGTACTAGTTCTATTCATTATTTCATTAAATTTATTCACTTTCATTTTTGGCTGCCCAAGTAACATATATTGACAACCGGATCGATAAATCGTAAACTAGCACCGTATCAAGTACTCGCCGCCACACCATCGGCCACATACGATCTCCCGGTACAATGTACCTAATAAGTCAGATAACAATAGCACAAGGCCAAATATCAACACAATGTTAGAATGGCTAAAAGCCATGAAATCGCAGAATGGCATAATGCCATGTGCAGTACTGCTAACTGAACCCTATTGGCATGCTAAGCTATCAAACCAATGTTGTTTGGTATACTAGGGCATTTCACACTTTTAAGTTTCAATATTTTTGGAATTTAAGTTTTAGTGTTACTATTCCATTCATTGGTCAACAAAAATGTTGACTTCTGCATAGGCAATAGGTACATTGGTTTTAATATCATCAACATACCACATTTTGCATTCAAAATTTATTGGTATTAGTTGCCAATACCATTTCTAAGCTTAATGTTAATTGGGCAGAATTTTCAGTTTTTATGCCTTGTATTTACTGTTCCATTAGTCAATTTTGCATTGAAAATTTGGAAAATTGATCAACATGAAAGTTGTTCCTTATTTTGTCTAGTTGAATTTCTTTTTTTGAATCACTCCATTTGGAGTTTTGTAGCTCAAGTTATGGTCTAAAAACCACAACTGGCCGGATTGAAATTTTTTTGGACTGACCATATCTACAGTGCAGTGAACAGTTACTGCAACTCATTTGTTGGATAGGTTCTGGTCATAATTTGGGTTAGGTTTCTTCATAAAAGTTATTGGTCTATATCTCAGCTTGTTGCTGATAAAATTTCAGGTCAATTGGACCATTCTACACTGAGTTATGGCCAAATGACCAAATACTGTTCATTTGGTCATTCTACGTAAAATGCATCGCAGCCACCCGGATTATGGCAAGCTTTTGGTCCACTTGGTTTGGTTTATGGCCATGATTTCTTCACCAAAGTTGTGCCATTATGTGTCTAGTTTCATGTCCAATTGGCTTTGCACCAATTGAACCTATAAAATTCAATTTATGGCGCCCAAACTCTGTAATTCTGCAGGTCAACATGGGCAGCCACACCAACTGCAATTCCCACTAATCAAACCACCTCATTTTTTGTTTACACATAACCAAATGGTCACTAATTGACCATTAAAACTCACTTTCATCATTACATGATCAAAGTCTCCATTTTATGCTCAAACCCCAACTCCAATTTCCAATTCATGGCATACACACACCAAACTCATACCAAATCACTTTATCCATCATCTATGCTCATCAACAACATAATTAAGCCACTTAATTTCATCAAAAACCAACAATCCTTAAACTTTCTCATGGCTGAAAAATTTAGAGATTTTATTTACTCAAGTTTTCCTTTTAATTTCACATAATTTCTACTTGATTTAGCATGCTTACAAGATTAAAGAAAGAAAAAAAAAATTATTTTGTGCACTAACATTGAATGGAGCAGAATTACAAGCTATACAAACTTCTTTTTTTCTTCCTCTTTTGGCTGCCTAGAGGATGTTCAAGTTGCTAGGTTAATTTTTTGTGAAGCAAGTTTGTGGTTTCAAGGTGAAATAAGGTGAGGTTTGGGAGCTTTAGTGAGCATTCTTGGTGGAATGGCTTTGGGAGAGAAAGTGACACCTGGTTTGGGTGAGGAAGGGCAGATGGTTTTTGTTTTTTTTTTTGTCTCAATTATCCTCTTTAATAGGTTAATTTAAGTGGTGCTTAATTGTGATTGGTGGATAGGTTTTTAATGACATCATATGATGTCATAATTAGGTATTTTCTTTCATTTTCTTTTGTTCTCTTCTCTACTCATTTCCAATTTAATTTTTAGCAATATTTATTCAAATTTTAGATTATAATAATTATTTTTTTAACTGGACAATTCTTCCAAAAATCATATCTCAAGACGAAATGATCAAAATGCCCTCCATTTGGCTTAACGGGCCAAAATTGTCTGTATCGATTGAAAAAATTTTCTAAGAATTTCCTTGGCATTCTAATCCCATAAGAACCTCAATGACCCTTCTCTGGAGTCCCAAAAATTATTTTATAATTTTTCCCCCCGGTCTAGGGCTCCTAGTTGCAAGAACCAACTTCTCACTAGGTTGCCCATTGTTAGGCACTACTATCATTTAACTTGGTTGTATTTTATTTCTAAAATTTTTCCTAAATTTTTATTATTAATATTTGAGTTAATTATGGTTCCTCACTTTATTTTAAATATTTTTCCGGACGTTTTAACTGTTCAGACCGACACTGGTCACCGGAACAGTAAAATGTATGGAGTTACTACAAGGAGGGTGTTACAAATAGCATGTTGGTCCACTCTAGAAGTTAGCTATTTAATCAATTTATTTTGTTGTTGTTGAGCTACTAGAAATCCTTCCATCATGGTTTCCATGGTCATTTTCAGTTCAGGTCATTGAGGTTAGAGAGGTAGTGATGGTTGTGCAAAGTTTTGACCTCTATTCTGAAATCCAAGGGGCCGTGGTTTGTACCCTTGTTGCTTGTTTATTGGCTGGTTTTGCTGATTGACCATGAGAAATTTAGCTAGTTCCTCCATCCAGGTTGTAAGTATTTGAATATGGATTGTTGGGCTGCCTCCGTTGAAGTTTCCTCCATTATTCGCATAATTCATCTATTCTGTGGAGGGTTCATTGAAATTGTTGTATTTTGAACTCATGTATCATCCTCCATAGTTGTCCTCTTGTTGACTGTTTGTACCAACTGCGTTGGCTTGCATTCTTTTGAGTCTATTTGTGAGCTGATCAAATTGAGCATTTATCATGCTTAGGGCATCTACTTCTAGGACCTTGCAGTTCTCCTTGCATTTCCTCTTTCATTTGACCACTCATAATTATGGTATGCAACCCTTTCTAGAAGTTGTAATCCTTTATAGAAATTTTGCACTAATAGCCAATCTTCTATGCCATGGTGCGGACATTCCCTCTCTAGGTCTTTATATCTTTCCCATGCGTCACAGTGTGATTATCCTTCCTTTTGTCTGAAGGTGTTGAGCTCAAGCCTCGCTTTTGCAGCCTTTGAGGTGGAAAATACCTTGCTAGAAAAGCTTGAGAGAGGTTTTCCCAAGTGGTGAACGCTCCAACCTGCTGAGAAAGTAACCACTTCCTTACTCTATCCCAAGGGAGAATGGGAATGCTCTGAGTCTTATTGCTTGATCAGACACTCCATTCATCTTAAATGTGTCACATAGGGCAAGAAAGCACTGGAGGTGATAGTGTGGGTCTTCTATTGGTGAACCTGCAAACTGGGTTTGTTGAATCATTTGGAGCCATGCTGGTTTTAATTTAAAGTTGTTGGCTTCCACTACTGCCCATCGACATCAAGAAATCCTTAAATAGATGGAGCTACATAATCTCTCAAGAGTCTTGGTCTCATTATTATCGACCATGGTTGGAATTTTGGGATCTCCTTGACCGTGCTCTTGATGTTTCCTTTCTCTCCTTATGGCTTTGTCTATCTCCGGATCACAGTCCAAAATTTCTTCTTCTGGCCTTATTTTGGTCATATACCAGAACAGGCACCTGAGAGAAAAGAAGAGAAATACAACTAGTAAAATAAAATTAGATAATAAATATAATTGCCTTAATAAGCTAAATTGCCTATCACTTGATATTACTAAAACAAAAAATCCCCGGCAACGATGCTAAAAACTTGTTTTGCTGGTTTTACAACCTCGCAAGTGTACGAATCGCAAACAGTAATAAAGTGATGAGTATATTATCGTTCCCATGAGGAATTTGATTAGCAAGTACCAATCTATACAGTAATTTTGACTGTCTAAGCTATCGAATACTTAGGGAATGAAGTTTGTTAACCTTAATCACTAAAATGGTAAACTTAAAACGAAATGATTTATTTGAAACAATTCTGGAATTAAGATTTCACACTTGAATCTTACTAGAGATGTTATCTCGTTTATTTACTGAATTAAGGATCATTTTCCTTAATGGAAATCAGTCCTTAGTTATCCTAAATCCTCTCTCAAGGCACTTAGGGTGTATTCTAATTAACTCAAACCCAACTTTCGTGGTGATCAAATTAATTAAAATCCTTTAAGATTTTTTACCAATTTTGAAGTTCCACAAAGGTATCAGCCTATGTCTAGGTTAGAATTCCTTGGTTTAAGATCTTGATTTTCTAATATTAATCTTTACCTTTCAGTCATTCAATTTACATCTACAATCATAGCTAAGTGGGTACGAGCACATAGCATGCATTAAGATCACAAGAAATTAAATCAAGAAACAAATCTCAAATCCAACAAATAAAACTTAGTGTTCATCCATAATAATAATTACAAGCATTACTCTCCTAAATCCGGAATAATAAAACTACTCACTCATGGTGAGTTCAGCAAACATCATGATAAAAGGTAAAAACAGTAAAAAGAAAATCATGTAGAAGAAATAAAATAATAAAAATCTGTCTAGGGAGATGAAATGAAGGAACCAAAGAGAGTTTGTAGCTTTGATCTTGTGGAGCTTCAGCTGGAAAACTCCATTTGGTAGTGATGTTTCTCTCCTCGAGACGACTTGAGAGAGTGCAGAGTGTGGATTTCTCTCCTTCAAAACTCCTCAAAAGTGCTGTCAAAAGATAAAAGTGAGAGGGAGCCCTTTTTTTGATTTTTTTTCTTCTATTTATAATGGTTACTCTAGGGTTAGGTCATTTTGAGATCAAAAGGCTTTAGGAGTCTCATTTGAATTAGAAAATAAGAGCGGGCATTCAAGTTATAAAATTGGCTGCCGCATAGTACACGGCCCAGTGCCGTGTAACTTGCTGGAGTGGAACTGCGAAGTCTTGCATTGCCATAAAGAGTTGCACGGGCATACGCCAACTACACGAGCCGTGTACTATTGTTCCCATAAGGTTCTTCAAGCTTACGCCTTGCAGAGACTTACACGGGTCTAATTACACGACCTGTGTACTTTTGTTTCTCCATTGGCTATCTGGCTTTCTTCTAGAAGAAAGTTACGCAGGTCTGGGGCTTGACTTACACGACCCGTGTACTTTGTATCAGCAGTAATACTCAGTCTCTTGACCCTCCAAGCTTCCTTTTGCACTCCTATACTGTGGGCCTTTACCCAAACACCTGAAACGATGAAGAAAACATGGAATTAAGGGCTTGACAATAGAAATTACAAAAACTAATGAAATCAACTACTATGCATGAAAATACTTGCCTAAATGCTATGAGATAGTATACAAACGTGCTTAAAAATATCTATACAATTCAAGTGTATCAATTAGTATAATTTTCAAATTGGTAGCCTTGATGAGCTTGAATATGAATTAATTTATGCCTATAATTGTTGATTATTGATGTTAATTATTGATCTAAATGTTTGAATTTAATTGCAAGTGTACATGTGAGGTTGACAATGTGAATCGGGGCTTTGAACAAAGTTTGAAGACTTAGACAATTGAAGTTGAAATTGGCAGCCTTGTGGTGCAATGAAGAGTGCTTAATTTCGTGGATTTTTTTGATGAATTACGGTACTAAGGAATTAATAGAAATATATGTAAATTATTGATGGAATTCCATGTATTAGGTAGGTGATATCATGTATAAATTATGTAAATGTTGATTTTGTGATTTAGAGTTGTATTTGGTGTATTGAGGGTTTGTATATTTTGCCCAAATTGACCATAATGTGAAGTGATGAATAGTTATGGTATGATACAAATTCAGAATTAGTTATGGGAAACTAAAGTAGTGTAAGTTGAATGTGTACTTGATTAGTGTTAAGGGCTGTATGCATTTGAGCCTATCACTCTAAATGTGTGAACCCAATTGGTATGAGGCCAATTGTAGGTGAAACTAGGCATAAAATGTGCCAACTTTCATATTGGAAACTTACCAAAATTCTATCTAGAAAGTGACCATCAATTTGACCTAATCTGGATTTGGTAGTGTAAAACCTAAAATCATGATATGAACAAGAATCAAATAATTGGCCATAACTCCCTATAGACATGTCTAAATGACCTGAATTTTATACCAATGGAAAGCTTAGACATAGGGCTACAACTTTGGTGAAGATCACAAAACCCAAAAATGCCATTTACTAAGTCAAATTGCTTGCACAAATTGAGGTATCAAAACTGTCCAAAACCATTGCAACCCAGAATTTGACCATATGAGCAGTAGTTACTCATTTGGCCATAACTTAGTGTAAACAAGTCCAAATGACCTGAAATTTATATCAATGGAAGGCTTAGACATAGAGCTATAACTCTTATGAAGACACTAAAGCCCGAAAATGACCAGAACTAAGTCAATTTGCTTGCCCAATTTAAGGTTCCAAATCTGCCAAAATTGAATTTGACCAAAAATTGACCTAACTTTGCATTAAAAATGCAATCTGTCCAGTTTTAGTAAATTGACCATATCCTGGCCTATACAACTCAGAATGACATGAAATCAGCTGCAAAAAATTCAATAAGATATAGACCTATAAATTTGTTTCTTTGACCCGAAACTAAAAACCAAGGGAAATAGGACATCTAGCTAGATCAATCTAGCATACCAAAATAAAAAATTTCATTATCAAGCAAAAATTCTTATAAATAAAATTGGCGATAAATGTCAACTTGTGAGAATTATAAAATGTACTATATTAGCAACATATTGAAATGCAAATTGTGACATGTTGATACTAGAATCAACCTATCTATGATGCATAAAAAGGTCAACATTTTTGTTGATCAATGAAAGGCATTATGACTTATAAACTGTAAAAATAAAGAATTAAATATTTAAGCTTGTAAATGCCTTAGTATTGCCTAGTTGACTAGTTTGGATAGATTAGCATGCCAATAGGGTACTGACAGTTGTAATGTAAATGGCTTCATGCCATACTGTGTTTTTTGGCTTATTATGCCATACTGTGATTTTAATTGCCTATGGCTGTATGGATTATGTTATTATACTCGGCTTATTGCCTAACTGATTATATGGCTTATTAGCCACACTATTTGCACACCGGGAGATACTTTGTAACTGATGGTGTGATGGCCTGAGGTATTAGGTACCCAGTGCTATTTTAACCATTTATCCAGTCGGGTCAGTTGTATAGGCTACACGAGCAGTCAATTAAAACATTATTCAATTCAGGAAGTTAAGTTCTGTTAAGTATAATGAAATTTTAGTACAATTAAATTAAGTGTTGAATGAAATGAGTAAAAGAGATTAGCAATAGAAACATAACAAAATACAATTTGCAGAACCATAGAGACTTAAAATATAATACAGTTAAAATAATTTATATGCTGGGTATTATTACTAAAAGGTTATAAGCTTAGCACTTCCAAAGAGGAACAAACTAGTGTATAAGATAGTTGATACTAGAAATACCATACCAAATTAAATTGATTCCTGAGTATCTGAATTATGATTTATTTCTTTCTTTATTTGTATATATTATTTCACTGTTGTATTATTGCACCACTAAGCAGAAATACTTAGCGCGATGGAATTGTTTTCTCGCAGCCAATCAAGGTAAAACCAAAGAGACAATTGTTCGAGATTTTTGGAGTCCAGATCTGTAAGTGTCAAGAGTTCAAGGTTGTCACCTTCTCAAAGAATGCATATAGATAGGGCTCACATTAAGCATATAATGTATTTTGTACATTTTAATAATTTCTTAGATTGTAATTCAAATTAAGAACTTATATTGTAATTCAAATTAAGAAATTGTATTGAATAACTCAGTGATTTAATTAAATCGTATAACATGTAGATCGTGATTTTATGCAATTAGTTGCAAATTATGTACATTGATGAAATTGAGAATTTCGATATAAGAGTGAGTGTGATTATGAATGAGACTATGATTATGATTATTGAGACCATATGTTATTTACCACATTAGTCATACTTTAATAAATAATGTTAGTGCCTAAACCATTTTTGAACAAATATATAAAAAAACTAAAATGAAATAAGATAAGATCAGTGCCCAAGACTTCAGGATATGCCTTGCTCTGCTACACTATAGACGGGTGAGTGGTGTTACATTTAGTGGTATCGAGCAAGGTTTAGGCATTCCTAGGCAAAGATAAGTAGAAAGATAGTGTGCATACATGCATTGCATTCATGAGAGTTGAGGTGACACTAATGCATCTATTTACTTTTGATTATTCAAAGTTAAGATATGGACTTAGAGTCACAGAAGCCATTAGAGAAAGAAGTAGAAAGCTGTAATCCGGCTGGGAGTGATATGGGAAATAATGATGGAAGAGTGAACAAAACTATGAGATGACAATAGTCTTAGTTATTTGAATTTGATGAATTTCGAGGATGAAATTCCTTTTTAGAGGGGAAGAGTTGTAACATCCTCACTTTACGTAGTCCGTATGTCCCACTATTTTAGCGGCTGATGTTTGCCTAAACTGTCAGAATGTCTGGAACTATATTTTGGTGATAGTGAGGAGACATAAAATGATGGGATACAAGGTAAGAAAATACAAAAAAAAATTAAGAGAAAATAAAAGAGACGAAGTACAATTAGGTTAAACGTCGGGATCAGAGCTATAGGTGACCGTGATCGGAAAGTTACGGCAAGGACCGTTGACTATCTCTAGACCACGGGGAACCCTGAGAAACATTTTTGGGACCTAATTAAAGGTCTAGTGAGGCATAATTGACATTGGAAATGTCAAAGAAAATTAGTAAGTCAATATAAGTGAAAAAAGAAAATTAAAGAAATCGGCGGGTCAAGCAGTTAATCTATAGTACAAAAAAAATTGAAATATAACTCAAGAGAGGCATTTTGGTCATTTGACACCTCAAGTGGACTTTTGACCTAAATTTCAGAGCACTAAATTTGAAAATCACATGAAAATGAAATTATATAGGAAATGCAATTAAGGCAAATTATGAGGACATAATTGAAATAATCGTAAGTTTAATTATTCTAATATTAACCTAAAGTGAGTGGCATATATTATATTCATAAACCTTAAGTAGTGGAGTATATATAGACCCAAGTGGACAGAATTTATCACCAAAACAATTCATTTCTTCATCCCAATCACCCATGGCCAAAAATGAATCCCAAATTTTCATCCATGGCCGCACTTTGCATGTAGCTTTCTCCATGATCAAACCACCATTTCTACAACAGTTATTCATTAAAGTTGCTCTACACAGCTTGGAAAGTATTTAGGCAGCAAAAAGAAGTAAGATTAGTGAGGTTTAGCAAGCTCTAAATAAAGGTTAGTGCTAATTTCCCTTCCTTCCTTAATTAATCTTTGATTTATGGTTGTGATAAGTGTAATTTTTGAGAAATTTGAAGAAAAAGATGAGTATTTGATGGACCATGAATTTAGCAGCCATGGAAATTAAGGGGTTTTAATTTATTTTGATATGAATTGGATGGGTAATGATATGGATTGAGGTAATTAGATGTTGGAGCAAATTAATTTCATGTGTAAGTTAAAATTGGGAATTTGAATGAAGTTTTTGAAAGAAGTATGGAAGATTAGTGTTTCGCTAGTTTCACAAACCCAAAGTGCACGGATCGCTAACAAGTAATAAAGTGATGATTAGAGTATCGTTCCCACGAGGAATTTGATTAGCAAGTACCAATCTACACAGTAATTTTGACTGTCTAGGCTATCAAATACTTAGGGAATGAAGTTTGTTAACCTTAAACACTAGAATGGTAAACTTAAAATGAAATGATTTATTTGAAACAATTCTGGAATTAAGATTTCACACTTGAATCTTACTACGGATGTTATCTCATTTATTTATTGAATTGAGGATCGTTTTCCTTGATGGAAATCAGTCCTAAGTTATCCTAAATCCTCTCTCAAGGCACCTAGGGTTTATTCCAATTAACTCAAACTCAACTTTCGTGGTGATCAAATTAATTAAATTCCTTTAAGATTTTTAACCAATTTTGAAGTTCCACAAAAGTATCAGCATATGTCTAGGTCAGAATTCCTAGGTTCAAGATCTTGATTTTTTAATATTAATATTCACCTTTCAGTCCTTCAATTTACATCTACAATCATGGCTAAGTGGGTACCAGCACATAACATGCATTAAGATCACAAGAAATTAAATCAAGGAACAAATCTCAAATCCAATAAATAAAACTTAATGTTCATCCATAATAACAATTACAAGCATTACTCTCCTAAATCTAGAATAAGAAAACTACTCACTCATGGTGAGTTCAGCAAACATCATGAAAAAAGGTAAAAACAATAAAAAGCAAATCATGTAAAAGAAATAAAATAATAAAATCATTCTAGGAGATGAAATGAAGGAACCAAGAGAGTTTGCGGCTTTGATCTTGTGGAGTTTCAAATTGAAAAACTCCTTTGCATCGATGTTTTTCTCTTGACTACTGGAGAGAGGGCAGTGTGGATTTCTCTCCTTCAAAACTCCTCAAAGCTATTTGCAAAAGATAAAGAGAGAGGGAGCCGCTCTTTCGTTGTTTTCTTCTATTTATAATAGTTGCTCTAGGGTTTGGTCATTTGAGTCCAAAAGGCTTTAGGAGTCTCATTTGAATTAGAAAATAAGAGTAGGAATTCGAGTTATAAAACTAGTCTGCATAGTACACGGCTCGTGTATCACTACATGGCCCAGGCCGTAACTTCTCGAGTGAAACGCCTGAGTCTTACATTGGTACAGAGTTACATGGGTGCGCTAACTACAGGCCGTATCGTTGTTCCCATAAGGTTCTTCAAGCTTGCACCCTGTAGAGACTTACACGGGTCCGCAGATTACGAGTCTAATTATGGCAGTGTACTTTTGTTTCTCTATTGGCTATCGGCTTCTTCTCGAGAAAGTTACACAGTATGGGGCTTGGCTTACACAACTCGTGTACTTTGTATCATGCTAATACTCGGTCTCTTGACCTCTCCAAGCTTCTTTTGCACTCCTATACGTGAGGTTTAACCTAAACACACAAACAGAAAACATGAAATTAAGGGCTTGACAATAGAAATTACAAAAATTAATGAAATCAACTACTATGCATGAAAATACTTGCCTAAATGCTATGAGATAGTATACAAACGTGCTTAAAAACATCTATACAATTCAAGTGTATCAAATACCCTCAAACTCAAGCTTTTGCTTGTCCTCAAGCAAAGCAAAACTCTGTTTTAAAACACATTTCAGGGGATACTTAGGAATATAACCAACAATTTAATAAGCATAGAATTAAACTCCTCCAACCATCATACCAATTTCTCTCTTTCAAGGCATAAAGGTTCTAATAGCTGCCTGTTTAGATGTGACATCCCTTACCCGTCTACAGTGTAGTCAATCAAGATATGCCATACAGTGTACCGGAACACTAAAATTTATCTCATTGATACTTATCAGTTCTTAATTTATTTATTATAGTTATTAAGTGAAATTTATGAAATTGATCTCATTTAGATCATTTATTGAAATTATAAATTAATTTGTGGCTCCGAATATTTTATAGAAAATCCGTGATCTTGCTAAAATGGAAAAAACAGCTTCTAAACAGAAAAACACTTCCAATAATTTCAATCATTCTCAAACTCCATTTGTATCACATCAATTTACAACAATTTCTTAACAAGTCCTCCATTTGTCATTCATTCATTTCACGTCATCATCAGGCTCAAATCATAAATAAATTCTCATATGTTATTTATAAACACAAAGTTATAAATACTTACATTAATATAAATTTATATTACATAAGTTTCAAATACACATGATAAAATAAAAGTTTAATTACAAAACTTACAAAAATCACAAAATACAAAATGGGACCTAGTGTCCTACCAATGCACTGTAGCTTGTGAGGTGACATGAAACTATTCAGAACTGTGAACAACCTATTAGTAGTATGCCCTAGAGCATATCATTTAGTATGTATCTTGTACATATTTTTAATAATAAAGGCATTTCACTTTTCCGTTTACATAATATATTTATGTGTAATAGAAAAGGTCCATTGATATTTTGTTAGAAATATTATTATTAAGTTGTTAAGAATATGAGTGACAATATTTCTAGCACAAAGTATCATAAATAGGTTCACAATCGAGGATACTTCATAATAAGGACATGACTTATCCAGAAAGATTGTATTCATGTTTGTTCCCAAGTTATTTATATGAGATATAAATAAGATGGAATGGTGAGTCTCATGCCATATAACAAACTTGATAGGCACTTATAAATGATAAGTAGGCCGAACCAGTGACACTTATGACAAGCACATGGAGTTTACTCTTGTCAATGTTTTGTCATAAATCATATCAGTGCATATAATCTTTAGACCTGAGATAGCACGGTTATCTGGTATATAGGTAGTTTGAGTTTGATAACGCTTTCATACTTGTACTATGTATAGGTATATGGGCATGTGTTGGCTCTCATAGTTATATATGGAGGTAGGTGTTGATCAAGATGGAATCGTTCATCTAAGTAAATAGAGTTAAAATCCTATGTTCATTTAATTGTTCTTGATGTTTCAAGTTCCTGGCCAGGACAGATAGATTTATTCAGAAAAGAGTTTCTGATGAGAAAAATCTTTTAATCAAGAACTGGAATTAAAAGAGAACATAATATTCATAGCAAATGGAGTTTGACATAAACCATGACTCCAGCTTGAGTTGGGATTTTGTAACAGATTCTAGTGCATGGTAACATATGATTATAGGTTCATTTAAAGTAAACTTTATTACTAATTGGGTGGCCATGGCATGCTATGCTAGGTGTTAACCATGGTCTATGAGGTTCATAAAATGATTTAGAGAAATCATTTATGGTAAGAAAGAGTTCTGATGATATTAAGAGTTGATATCATGTCTCATTGCCAATTAGTGATGAGCCTAGTAAGTCACACACATACACAAGTTATCACCTATTTAAATATGATTTAATTAATTAATTAAAGAGTTTAATTGATTAATTAAATATATTTGGTTTGGTAATTAAATTGCAAAGTCCCTAGCATGACTTGAAACCAAATCTAGATTATTGATGTATAATATAAGTTAAATTTATATTTAAAGTGTTTAAATATGAATTTAATTAATGAGAAATTAATTAATAGAGATTAATTAATTAATTAATTTATATTTGATATAAATTAATTAGAAGAAGAAAATAATTATTTTGG
>NW_026614892.1:0-93663 GCF_030052815.1 Hevea brasiliensis | reverse complement strand
AAAAACCATATGTTAATACATTAAACAGTGAAAACCTCAGTAATTTTTTCACATTAATTCAATGGATGAAACTAAACAAACATGATTGGCTAATGGCTATCTAACACACATTCTCTGCTCCCTAATTCTCAGCGGCTGGTAGCTTCACAACATCTAAAGTTCAGGGTACATGCAGTATTTGGGATTGGGAATCAAATGTTGTTTCCAGAAAGAGTGAACTAAAAATATTGATGCAGTCAAGTTTTCTTTGGAACATTGAAAGTCCTTAATTGCAACAGATTGAAATTAATTTTATTTTATTTTATAACAGGTAAACGTAACACTGGCTGAGAACTTAAGTACAACAAGACTTGATTTTACTTGAAAATCAGCTAACCTTCTTCTTTCTTGTGAAACCACAAAAAAAGATTTGATAAAAGATACGAGCTTTCTTTTCTTGACCTCACCTGCATGTATTTCTCCAACTATATTCCCAGGTAAAACCAACAAATCCTATGAACCCAAAACCATCACATTTCACTGATTTATTGGGTTTGTTTATTTTCTGTTAAAATTTTGATATTTTTGAATTTATAATAAAAAATAAATTATTTCCTCAAATGACTTGTCACCATACATATCCATTCTAATATTCTACACTAATATACATATTAATGTGATTTTGAACTTATAACGGATTCGAAACCCCATGCAAAAGATTAGCGTATTTTCTTTAATTGGAAAAAAATGCTGAAAATGAAGATTCTGCTCTTCGTTCTTTATGCCCTCTTTGATTTTTTTCTAATTTACATATTATCATTAAACGATTAATTGTTGGTGGAATTATACTTTGCTTTGAGCTTCGCTCTCTTCTTATTGAGGCTAAGTATCTTGCAAGCTCATATTGCTTTATTCTAAAAATGCTGAAAATGAAGATTCTGCTCTTCGTTCTTTATGCCCTCTTTGATTTTTTTTCTAATTTACATATTATCATTAAACGATTAATTGTTGGTGGAATCATACTTTGCTTTGAGCTTCCCTTTCTTCTTATTGAGGCTAAGTATCTTGCAAGCTCATATTGCTTTATTCTCTTATCATTAAACGATTAATTGTTGGTGGAATTATTCTTTGCTTTGAGCTTCCCTCTCTTCATATTGAGGCAAAGTATCTTGCAAGCTCATATTGCTTTATTGTGCTACATTGTTCGTTATTTCTTCGCTATTTATTGGTGCTCTTTGCAGCCTTCTTCTTGGTATTGTCAGTCAGTAAGCTTTAGCCTTTCAAGTGAGGTGTGTTTTATTTATTATTATTTTTATTAAATATGAGCTCTTCATTTAATTCTTAGATAACTCGTATGCTCTTGATATGTAGTATTGTCTATTTATTTTTTGTATTTGCTTATATTGACAGTAACTTTCATTTCTCTATGTACATGAATCTAGCTTGTTTTTATCTTAATTAATTATAGTAATTATCAAGAAAAACCTTACATTTATAACAATCTCCTCCTTGAGATTTTTCCTTGGTAACTCTTAGCTTCAAATCTTTGAATATCTAAATCCTTGTATGCTTTGTCTTATTTCTACTAACCGATCATCTAAACTTCAATGAATCAGCTGCACTTTTCCTTCCTTTTTAGCTCATCTTACAGCATGAAATTTGATATTCATATGCTTTGTGCATCCATGTTGCACTAGATTTTAAGCCATCACAATAACAAATTGATTATCTTACCTTGATGACAATTCTTCCATGTTGATCTTGACACAAATCATTAAGAACTTTCATTAGCATTGTCGCTTGGTTAGCAATAAAAGTAGTGTCCATTTACTTTGCTTTTGCTGTTAACTGATGGACAACATCTTGCTTCCTTGACATTCATTTGACACTTGTTGTATTTTTTGGATTTAGGTCTATCCACCATCTCCTATATATTATGTTTATCGATCATTCCAAACTCCTCCCGCATTGCAAATGTCCATTTTTCTGTCTTTTCAAGTTTCGCCTTTAACTTCTCCCATGCTTCATTTAGAGTTTCACAGGCCATTATCCTGGTGAAAACGAATACGAGTGAGTGTCTTGAGTTTTCTCGCCATCATCTCTTCATAAATTTAATTTGAGCCATGGTAGGATCTGTCCCTAGTGGAGGAGGATCACCACCAAGTTCAACTGCTTCCCATAAGTTTAAAGCCTTCAAATATGCCTTCGTTTTTTTTTTTTATTTTTATCACCCATATGTAGTAATTTTCGCTTGTCAACATTGGAGGTCCCATCCCTAAAAAGTTGTTACTAGACTTGCTCACTCTTTTTCTTTTCTTTTCTTTTTTTTCAGTGTTCAATTTTTCTCTTTACAAACACCGAGAAAAACCTTCCTTTGATGACTCACAATTCTCTTTAAGTAGAGAGAGCTTTGATATCACTTGTTAACAATTATACTCTGATACTATAATGAGCTAAATCAAAATGGATAGATAAATGGAAGGAGTAATAGGAATAAGATAGATAAGATCGAAATATCATAACCATTCACTTCGTTTCCATAACTTTTTCCACACATAATACAATGGCTTAAGTACTTATATATAGCATATGTTACGCATGCATCTACATCCTTACCTTGCGCACATCCCTAAATATATGGATCATTATCTAATTATCATCGTTAACTAAACATCATAGTTCATGTATTTTTAATCTTTTATTTTCCTCAATACATGAAACTAGCTTATTTTATCTTAATTATTAATTATAGTAATTATCTAAAAAATATCTTCCATTTCCTAACACCATCAGTTAAAATATTGTATTGAATTAGCATGATACCAGAGCTAAGATGTTGCTGGAATTTTATTCCCTTGAACACCTTAATTCCAATATCTTTGAAATTTTGTTTCATAGAGAGCGCCCACTTATGCAAATTGAATCGCCTAAATTATCTAAATTCTTCAATCAACTTAGTTGTAGTTCCCATATCAAAATCTTTAGCACTCAATTCTCATTATATCTTGAGCTCTGCCTTCAATCATGTTTTCACATCTTTATTTATTAATGGATACTCATTTGTCGTAATCTAAGGCTATAATATACCAGTTCTAAGAAGTGTTCTCAGGCATAGGAGTCTGTTTTTACCAGGGCAATATTATCAATCAAAATATGCACTTACTTTATTTGGTTGCCAGCCAAATTCTTTGTTTAATATAAAATTTCTTTAATTATGTGTTTTTCTGGAAAAAATGGTGTTGCAGTTGATACTTAATATTGGTGGGAAACTTGACAGATGGGGGAGGATAACTCAGCAAGCACTTCCAAGGGAACTCAAAACCACTCAATCAACTGATAATTGACATTCCAGAAAATTTAGAGACTACCTTTTCCAATTCTGTATGTATCTACAGGGTGCCTCCTACACTTCGCAAAATCAATAACGAAGCCTACACTCCTCAGGTAATTTCTATAGGCCCTATTCACCACCACAAAACAGAACTCAAGGCTATGGAAATCCAGAAGCTGAGATATTTAAAAGAATTTTGCAAAAGGCAGGAGAGCAAAACAGAAAGCAATTTTTGAGTGATCTTATTAATATAATTAGTGAAGAAGACATCCGAGGTTATTATGATGATATCTCTCAAACCTGCAACACTGAATTGGTTAATATGATTTTGTTAGATAGTGTTTTCATCCTTGAGCTCTTCTTGAGAAATCACGAAGAAAAAGAACATACCAAAGACCATGCCAAAGATTTTATAATAGGCAAACCCTGGCTGCGAACTGATGTACAGCAAGACTTGGTTTTACTTGAAAATCAGCTACCCTTCGCCTTTCTTGAGAAAATATACGACTTTGCCAAAAAAATATTTATGAAATCAGTACCCACCTTTTCTTGACCTCACCTGCACATACTTCTCCAACTACAAGCCCAGGAAAATAGAAAAGATTCCAAACCCTGTGAACCGAAAACCATTACATTTCACTGATTTGGTTAGATATTTTTGGTCTTTTAGCACCCTCCAATAATGCACGCTAAAAGCATTGAAAGTCTTTGTAGCATAACCAAGCTGCACCGGGCAGGATTGAAGCTGAAGCCGGCTCGAAATGAATGCTTCCTCAACATTAAATTTGTAAGGGGAATACCATGTCTTTGGAGAGCTGAGTTACAACTTCCTTGCTTTGATATTGACGATACCACAGAATATGTGGTTCGAAATCTTATGGCCCTTGAACAATGTCATTATCCATACGAAACTTACATCTGCAGTTACATTAGGCTGTGGGATTTTCTTATTGACACAGCTGAAGATGTGGATTTGCTTGTTGGGAAGAAAATAATTGTTAATGGGCTGGGCGACAGTGCTGCTGTGGCCGACCTTGTTAACAAACTGTGCAATCAAATTGCGGAAGTCCAGTCCTGTTACTATTTCATGTCTGAACAGCTGAATGGCTACTATGAAAATTTTTGCAACCATACCATGGCTGCATTAAGAAGCGTTTATTTTGGTGATCTTTGGATAGGTACTGGGACTGTTGCTGCAGTTGTGCTCCTGGTTCTCACTTTGATACAAACTATTTGCTCTGTCCTAGCACTATGATTTGCAGAATCATACCTTGTCTTAATTCCTCTGTTTTCTTTTCTTTGGTCAGTTCGCTTGCTTTTCACAGCTTCTTTGTTTGTAATTCACGTTTCCTTTGAGCTTGGACGTGTCATTTTCTTAGTTTTAATTTTTATTTCTTGGTTCAATTTTAACTCGGGCTCGAGTGAAATTATCATGGTTTTAATTATATAATTATTTTGTTTAACTTTTCTTCTTTAATTATATATAATTTTAATTTATAAGAAGTATATTATTTAAAATATAAAAAATTTTCAGACCATTAAACTATGTTATATGTAAAGTTCTACGTCACATAGATTATAAATTAATTAGTGTAGAAGATTAAATTTAAGTTATCAATATATGGGAGATTAGATATGGAGAGAGTTTATATCATTTTTTTTTTTTATAAAGTAAAATTTATATTTTGATAATTATATAAATTAATAAAATTTAATTTAATTGTGAAAAGAATAAAATATAAATAAATTAAATTAGAAGTAAAAAATATAGGAGACATTATAATGGGTTAAGCTTTTCCAGCAATTAAATTGAAGGCCCATGGGCCAAACACAATCGAGAGGAGGTTACATTGAAAAAAAGACGCAGGTGGTGGCTCCAACACTGGGATAGCAAAATGGACGCCGACAGGAGCAGCCGTGCTGGAGAGGACGGCCATGGGATACCGGGGTGGTGGTGGTGGGCCTTGGCAAGCTGTACCCAATTCGTTTGGGGCACGTCATCATATCGGAAAGGCTACGCCGGCGACTCTCGCCTAATGCCTTTTAAAGCCTTCGCGGTCGCCTCTCTCTTCGTCGGCTCCGCTGCCTCCGCGTCTGTTGCTGCCCTTCAAGCCTCTGGGTTCCACAAGGTATCTCACCTCTCCGTCTTCTTGTATGGTATATAAAATGTTAAAAGATCTAATCTTTCCAATTTGGTTATATTTTCTGTATAATTTTGTGTTGATTGCTGAATGCATATATTTTTGCAGGTGGAGGACCTTATAGAAATGGGAACTAATGTAAGGACCGGACTTGGGATTCCTCCAAGAGCACGAGAGGAGCAAGTGTTGCTTTCTCCCCATTTACATACAGTACTTTTGCTGGGTTGTTACTTGGTATATGGCTATTGATTATTGTCTGCCATTTGTTTTGCCAGAAGAGCAAATGATCTATGAGGAAGGTCTCAAAGTTGCAGACACAGCTTTACCTCAGTTGAGGAAGCAGATGGTTCTTTATCGTTTGAGTAAGTGATGAAAACAAGAGGTTTAAAACAATTGGTTCTTTACCATTGGAATGACCAAGTGAAGACGCATCAAGAATGCAGAGTGATTGATTATGGGTCTTTATTTGAGTTGAATGTCTCTTGATTTTGTAATACACATTGCCGTCCATAGATGATATGTTCAAATTTTTAATTTTTTTAGTGATGTATCTCCTCACCATTGGTTCAGGAGCTGAAGGATCAAATGGTTAAGCATTTAGCATGAGAAGAAGCCATGAAATATTTGAATTTAGGCTGCATTGAGATTCAAAAGTGTACAATGTTCCAAAATTCACATGCCAAATGAAAAGTAGGGTAACACTCAATCATTTATCAGAAGTTATGCGCTATTCTCTTAGAAAGGTAAAAAACCAGAACTCGAGAAAGCTAAGACAAAACCTCTTTTATATAGAAAAATTCAGAAATTTTGCATGACTGTTGGTAAGAATTAGTCATGAATATAATGTGCAGTAAATTGGTACAACCAAAACTTTGTAACTTGTAAACTTGGAATAGTTGTACACGTCTTTTATGAAGGCACCATGGTAGGTGCCGGCATATAAGACTCTAGAATCAATTGCGATTGGGAGGGTTGCATAATCTGGACAATCAAGTATGTGTATTTCCATTGCTTGTCCACCCTGTCTTTAAACATCTCTGCAGAAACTTTGCCGGCTCCATGTGGCCCACGAATATAAAAATTGACCTGCATTCAATTTTAATGTAGACATATGAAGACATGGTTGTTAAAGGCCAATATTATAATCATTTCTCATTAGTTATTGTAGATGTTTGAACCCTTCTCTTTTATGAAGGGGACATCAATAACATAAGACCGTTTTTGTGTGCCCTTTACTACCAAAAAAATTCTCATTGTTACCAGTACATGCTCCACGCCATCTTCATCAGTGTAGATCTTATTGGGAATACGTTGGCGAGCAGCACGATTTCGACTTTCCTGACCATAACCTGTAATAGGGGATCCAATCCTCACCCTGACCTGTAAAGCAAGTGCACTTGAGCTCAAGTGAACACAAGAATTACTATAAAAAAATTACAGTTCATGGCTTGGTGCTACAGAGTAGCGCCATAGTATGACATCACAGGATAATAAATGCAAATTAGAACTAACCTAATAATTTGCCATGTGAATCACATATTACATTTCCAAAATTCTTGCCTATGATATTCAGAATCCTTGATGATTTTGAGGATAGCATTTTAAATAATTTTGAACCAATAAGCCCACCATGCAGTTTTGCACAATTCAACTGCACCAGACTGCAGGAACTATGCCCCTCGTTTGCATATAGTAGCTATATGATACAGGTGATTATGTTGGTGCATTTCACTACTGCAACATCATAAAATTTTTGTTTCTTCTTTAGTTTTGTTTCATTCAAGGCTAAAGCCTCATGTTCGGATTCCTATTCTGTTTCCCAGGGACTTTCACCAACCAGCTCTAGAGCCCAACATAGCACTTCTTTTTTAGGTGAACAAAACAAGCCATACAAAATAGAACTGTCATTTTAAAAATTACAAGTTTAAGACTGCATGCACTAGTTTTCACAAACCTGAGCATCATCTTGAATCCTTTTGAGAGCCTTGTTAAAAATCTTGTACCTATGATAGACCATATTTTGAATTAGGGCGGAATCAAAGAAGAATGCAAAAAAAAAAAAAAAATCCCCAAATTCTAACCGTAACATAATTTAATTAAGGAAATTAATTCTTACTCTTTTGGTTCAAATATCAGTTCCTTGAAAACGGCATAACCTGCAGCAGCCGCAACTCCAAGTCCTGCAAGAATAATAATACTGTAGGATGCCCCCTCTGCAAATGTCACAGGCTTCTCTGGAATATTATACGTAGGAGCATCGAAGGGATCCTCAACCGTAGATACCTCTTTTCTAGTCTGTCCTCATGCAGGAAGAATACATGTAACAAATTTAGGATATGAGATAACTTAAAATCAAGAGAACAAAAAATTCAGCTATTATGTGAACAGAAATGTTTGAAATATTTTCATATCAGAATGAAATATTCTAATTTATGCACAACTTATTTTTCATGATTTCCTATAGATATACAGCTTTGTTTCAACAATGAGAATGACACACACACACACACACACACACACACACACTAAAGCTACACCTTCATTTAGTGATATATTCAGAAATATGGATCAAGATGACAGAATTGCATGCAAAATATCTATTCCCACTATTATGCTGACCTGCTACAAAAAGGTGCCACATAAACATAAGAGTTTTTAAATTTGAATTCAAACCTCAGATGTTCTTTCCTCTGTTTGCTTGGAAGCTTTTGAAGCAAATGATCTAGCATAGCAAGGATTAACAGTGTTTGCTCCATGGATTTTCATGAGTTGGTATTGTGATCCATGACGAACCATGCATTCCTTATCAAGGTGCCCTCCACGAAGAACAGTATTTCCTGCCAAACATTACTGTCAAGAAATAAATTGTGAAATGGGAAAGATGTCAATGTAAAATTCTACTCCCTTAATATCTCTGCAAGCAAGCGGATATGCATACTTGAAAATAAATGCCAATGTGAAATGGCTTATTTGACTTGTATGGCTACAAATCCTTTTTATCTTGGAGATGGTAACACCTTTAGGATTCATAATTCATTTCATTTTAGTAGTTCCTTACATAAAGAGTATCTTACAGAATATTAAAAGATCTCAGACCCTAGTATAAGTTTCTCAATGATGCTGCAAACCAATAAAAACAATCCATATTATACTACAGTGGTGTACAAAAATCATAAGAAAAGATTATAAAAAGAAAAAAAAAGCCTCCAATCTCAACTAATCTGATGTTTCCAACAAGTAACATGGATGATCATTAAAAGAACCCTTAAGGGGACAAATGACAAATTTGAAGGCTCCTAACACAAAGATGAACCAAATGCGAAAGGACCTAATGGAGAGTAAAAATTTTGTTAAGCATGTGAATAAAAGAGTGAGTGATAACCCTCATACTAGGTGCAAATTATGAATCAGTCACTAACCATTAGCATGAAGCATCTCCTGCAGAATAAAATGGAAGAAAAAAAAAAAATTTCAGTCTCCAGTTATGTGTTAAAGCAAAATGGGAGTGCAATAGAACAAATCAACTTACCATGGTCCTATGGTTGGCATCAGCAGTAGGTTGTCTCCCATAACCTGACTTAAATGCCACTGGAAACTGTATCAATACCACAAAGTAACTCAAATTTGAATATTAATACATCACAGTTACCTATCGTATTTGAAATCAAAGGATTATTGCATAAGAAAAAAACTACTTTTCACAATCAGTAGTTAAAAGAATAACTAGGACAGCTGCTTGGATTAGTTGTTTCATAGAAATGCTATAGTTAGGGGATTTAGGAAGAGAAAAGAGAAGGGAGTTTCCCTAGAAAGCAGAAGGAAAAAAAGGCAAGTAATTTGGTGCAGAGTTCATCTAACTTAAAGCCAACTATTAACTAAGCCCTATCATACTATCAACTTAAAGCCAAACTCGACTAAGATCACAACAAGCAGTATAATCCAGCTTGAACTCTATAGTAACAAAAAAGGTTTAAGTTTGATGTAAGTCTAACAATCTTTTTAAAACAAAACATGCACAAGAACATTTGTTTGTTAAAAAGAAAATATGCTTAACTAACAGACAACAGTAGAATTTTTGCCTTACAGTTTATTAGGGTGAAGAACTACAATACACGTAAGACAAGCAAGAACGGCCTTCTCGCAAAAGGCAGAGAGGCTTTTAAAGTCCAAGTATCAAACTCAGGAACAAAGCCCGACGCCTCATAATAAGCGGGAGAAAAATTAAAAAAAAAAAAAAATTACCCTTTTGGTCGAATTACCAAATGAAGTCTTCTGTGCAGCCATGGATGATGAAAAAGCAGGCAAGCCCGCATCAGATACACGCTTAACAGGCTTCCGCTCCAAAAGTGAAGACAACCCATTTTGGCATTCCAAGAGACCATTGCATCTGCTCCTCAGCGACACTGCTGATCTCCTAAGATGGTCCATTTCCAAATAAAAAAAAAATTAATTCAATAAACAGCTAGACCCTTTTGATTATATAGCTCGAGAATTTAGCTCTAAGGATGGTTCAAGTTCAACCAATGAAGTAAAAAATTCCCAGAAATTATAATCGAGAGATATTCAAGACCGAGAAATTAGAATTTCAGAGCGAAAAAATGGACGACGGTCGGGTAAACCCAAAAGCCAAATAGCGGTATAGCACGGCGCACTTTGGGGTTTTATTTCAGACACGTGCCATCAGAAAACCGCACGTATAAGAAACCCGATAACCCTATCCGAGCTAACCGGTATACTGAACTCTTTACTTAAAAGCTTGGCCCATAAACAAGCCCAAATGGCCCATTAATAGATAGGCTTTTTTGAAGAAGCTGCTTGTGCTTGAGACGAGAGAGGGAGAAGCAATAGACAGCGCAGATACAGACCGAACCAGAAAGGGATGGAAGAAATTAAATTCAGATTTTTTTTCCCTTAAGAAAGAACAGTGCTCCTTATTTTGTCCCTCTTTCTTTCATTAATTCAGTTCTTCCCGTTTCTGCCGCCGGTATCTCCTTGCCGCCACCAGCACTCTTCCTCGCTGCCACCGTCTATTTTCCTTCCGGTAAGTTCTTTCTGTACATATACGCTTGCCTTCACCTGAATAACCTCAAGGCACCCGTTTGAGACCTGAGGAACGCCAAGAAACTAAAGAAATGAATTTGTTTTTTTCTCTTTTGAAGTCGGATACTTTTTCACTATTTTTCACTCACCTGAGCTTAGTTTTGACTGGTTTGTTTGATTGAGATGAACATTTGATTAAATGGAAAGCTAAAGCAGTTGCTTTTGTTTCCTTTCAACTTGATGCTGCAAGTATTGTTAATAGTCAATTAGTCATTAGTTAGCTTTTCAAATGAGAATAATTTGTGTTCATCTGATTTCCCTGTTTTTAGTAATTTTATTTTTTTGTATATTACGCAGTGTTCATTTCCCATGTTATATTCTGGAGTCCGACAGAGGACCTTGTTTAGGGCATAAGAGCAACCTAAAGATTGGATCATTTTTTTTTGAGTCTTGTGCCCAAAGTTTTGATGGTTGCTCTTTTATGGTCCTTTGTAATCTTACTGTTTGTTGTTACTATAAAAATGTCCTTTTATGCAAAGGTGAAGTTTAATTTGATATTTTCTTCAATATCTGGATGCCATATGTTAATTTTATCCTATATGCTATTGATGCTGCGATTTGTTCTAAGTTTGTGATATTATATGTTAGAGAATTTTCATTTCAATTTCATTAAACTTACCAGTAATACGTAAGATGTAGGCCTTCAATTGTCCAATAATTTATTTGCTGATTAATGAATTTTTTATATGCTTCTCCCTACTACAAGTATTTATGGCTTCTTTTCTGTTCATTCCAGATGGCCAGATGGGATGAGATCCTGTCCCTTCCAGTGCAAAATCCTTCAACTTTGGAATTTGCTGCTGCTGATCTTGTGTGGTCAAAGATTGAAGGCTGGCGTGACAATATAGATAGACTTGCTCTTATCCCTTTTGCTAGGGTAGATGATTTTGTGAGGGGTGAATCAGCAAATAAAGACTGTCCTACGAGATTTCATGTTGAAGCAAGAAGACGCCGGCCTCCAGAAACTGCTTACAAGCAAAAGGTTGATGGGATTCTTGAGTACATACTGTAAGTTCTAGCGCATTCATTTAGCAGTTTCACTAGCTGATTCTGGGACGTATTCCTTGAATGATCTGTTTGAATCTTTAGGTATTGGTGTTCATTTGGTCCTGATGATCATCGAAAGGTGGCATAGTAATGCGACCAAGTAGGACTACTTATGTCCCAAAGAAGAAAAATGCTGGTCGACCAAATACTAAAAGGGGGTGCACTTGCCACTTTATTGTGAAGCGTTTAATTGCTGAACCATCAGTAGCACTTATCATATATAATCAAGACAAGCATGTGGATAAGAAAGGGTTACCCTGCCATGGCCCACAGGACAAGAAGGCTGAAGGAACCCGTGCCATGTTTGCACCATATATCTCAGAGGACCTTGCCGTGTTCTGTCTTTGCTATATGTTGGGGTTTCTGTGGAAACCATAATGCAAAGACATAATGAATCGATAGAGAAACAAGGTGGTCCATGTAACCGTGGCGACCTTTTAACTCATAGGTATGTGCGACGACAGGAAAGGAGCATCCGCGCTCACGTATGAACTGGATACAGATGATTCAGTAAGCATTAGCATGTGGGTTGAAAGCCACCAGAGTCATGTATTCTTTTATGAGGATTTTTCTGATTCAGATCCTTTCACTTTGGGCATTCAAACAGAATGGCAGTTGCAGCAAATGATTCGTTTTGGCAATCGCAGTCTTCTGGCTTCTGATTCAAGGTTTGGAACGAACAAATTGAAGGTTTGTTCTTCGCGTTTATGCAATTTTATTCCAGTTAAATTTCATTGTGGTCTAGATGGCTTTACATATTTTGGATGCTAACTATTTGCTTTTTCTTTATTCCATTTAGTATCCTGTTCACAGTCTAGTCGTGTTCAACTCAGACAAGAAGGCCATTCCAGTAGCTTGGATAATAACACCGAGATTTGCTACTGCAGATGCACATAGATGGATGAGAGCACTCTATAATAGGGTTCGCACAAAGGATCCTACATGGAAGTTGGCTGGGTTCATAGTGGATGATCCTTTAACAGACATCCTTACTATCAGGTTGGCAGCTAACCTTTTATTTTATTTTGTTTTATTTTTGTTTACGTTTTTATATATCATCTGAGTATAGGTGAGTTTATGCTTGGATATTCTACAGTTTGATAGAAAAATTGTTCTGAAGCCCTTGTCTACAAGCAATGCTGAGCGCATCTGGTTAAGATTAACCTGTTTATGATTTTTAGTCTGTGTTCCTGTTTAAGAAGTGTTATTGCTTCATATTGCCTACCTGAGTTATATCTATTGTTTATTTTTTTTTGCAGCAAAGTGGTTACCATTTAAAGTGCTATAATTCAATGAATAGTGAATAGTGAACTTTTCATGTGAGTGTGAATTTGTTAGATCAGATTAGGGGTTTAGTTCAAAATTTTCAATTTGATTCAAATATGGCCTTGAGTGGTTAATATCATTGAGTGTGTGGCTAATTATCCTGTTGCTGCAGAACACTGGAAAAATAATATATTTCATTTCATTGTTCTCAGGGATGTGTTTCAGTGCTCTGTATTGATATCATTTTGGCGGGTTCGTCATGCATGGCAGAAGAACTTAGTAAAAAGATGCTCTGAAACTGAGATGCGTGTTCAGATGTTTAGACAGCTTGGAGAGGCAGTAGATGATATTTGCAGAGGACATGGAACAAAGGATTTATTTGAGGCTTTCATGGAAGATTTTATTGACGGCTCTGATTTCATGGATTACTTCAAAGCAGTCTGGCATCCTAGAGTAGGTTGGTCACCTTTTCTTTTTTTCTTTGTTAAGTGCTAGCATTTATTTCTCTCTTCCTAATTGTTAAATGCCACTGGCGTATATGACTGGTTTTAATACTTGTTTTGCCAATGGGGTTGGTGATTTGTAATTGGAATGAATGTCTAATGGATTACATGGATTTAATTGAAATATGGCTCTCATGAGTTGGAAATGGGGGAATTTTTTATACGCGAGGTTTATATCTTAGAAAATTTAAATACAGTTTGTTCTGTACCAGGGATGTGGACGACTGTATTGAAAACTCTTCCACTGGCCAGCCAGGAGACATGTGCAGCAATGGAACTGTACCACAACCAATTGAAAGTAAGGTTACTGAATGAAAAGGATCCCATTGTTTATCAACGTGCTGACTGGTTGGTTGATAAGTTGGGTACGAAAGTGCATTCCTACTTCTGGCTTGATGAGTACTCAGAAAGGATGATTTTGCAAGATACTGGAAAGATGAGTGGGACAGTGGTTTAACAGCTTGGAGCAAAGCATTAAAGATTCCAGACCTTGATGTCATCATAGAAGGTAGATGTGCAAAAGTTACTGACCAGCTTGATCGAGATAGGGTTCATGTTGTCTGGAACCCTGGTTCAGATTTTGCTATATGTGATTGCAATTGGGCAGAAATGGGTAACATATGTGAGCATGTCTTTAAAGTTATAAGCATGTGCTACAACAAAGGGTATAGGAAGCCATCTATTAGCCTATTTCAGTTCAACCAGGCCTTGATTGACATGCTATACTGTCCACCTCATGATTCTTTGATTCGCGATCATGCTGTTTCTCTAGCAGTTGCTGTACAGAAGCAATTAGCTGCACTAGTTGATTTTGATAATGGCGATATTACTGTGGATCCTATTCAGAAAGGCGCTGTGGGCTCTCTTGAGCAGTCTGGTGGGATGAATTATGCAAATCATGATAGAGAATTGGTGAATGAGTGTCATTTAATTAATGAAGCTGTATCATCCCATAATAGAGATGATTGTGGGGATGGAGACAAGGGTCGTGGTGGTGTTACAGGTGATTTTTGTGAGAGTATTGGAGAAGAAACTACTTGCACTGAGATGGATGTTGACCCATCATCTAATTGTATTCCTTCACCCAGGTTATGCTTATTTGATGACGTTGTGACTGATGATGTATTCATGGAAAATAGAGGCAAGACTGTAAATGATACAGGTCCCAGCATAAGCAAGAGCCCTCCTAAAGATGAAGTGTTGACTGATCAAGTTGGGCTTGAACATGATAGCATAGTGCATATGGAACCACCATCCATGGATATTCCTCCATCTCTGGCGGAGTTTATGGGGCAAAGTGTCACTAATCAAAATAATGTTTGCAGCAATAGTTCTGAGCTATCAGTAATCACTAATACATCAGATGCTGTTATGGTATATAAAAGGCCTCCCCATCATTATCCAAGGCTGTTGAGCCACAGATGATTGGCATGATTCCAACTTCAGGTACCATGGAGCATGAAGCGACAGAGCTAGAAAGTGAAAATGGAAGCAAGGCTGAGAACCATTGCTCTATTAATAATGCTTTCTCATTAAATGGGGTGAATGATGAGGAGATACATAATCCTGATTGTGGTCGTGATCCAAGTGCAGTTGACAACATGATAGAGTTAGAATCACAGCTAAATTCCTCATCAACGTTTGAGTCACAGTGACAAACCACCACCTATAGAGGCTACAATTCAAGAAGCTGGTTCTCATGAGGAAAAATCGTTGAGCCATAATTTGGTTTCATCTAGTTGTACGCTTCAGAAAAGTGCTGCAACTGGAAAAAGTGATACCAGCCAGTCAGATATTGTTGATGGTACTGTTGTTAAGGGCATCGACTCTGGAGGAACTGTGAATGCTGCCTCTGTAGCAAGCAAGGGATCTGATAAATGCCATAGAGATATTGGTGTTGAAGCTAGCGATGCCGATGCCTAACATTTGTTGATACCGCGATCCTTCTGTAAGTGTACATAGTCTCCAAGGGCGTAACTGTCACACTATATTGATTATTTACCTGGTTAGATAGCATATTTTAGAAAAACTTGGATTCAAAGAGAACAATGTCCATTTTTTTTTCTTAGCAACAAATAATTATCCAAGGTAATGCATTGCAGAGACTGGAAACATTTTATGAGACAGAATTGAGAAAATACTTCCTCTCTTTACATGGCATTGTGAGTCGGTGATTGAGGTTGTAGTGATGCTTTTTGAAGATTTTTTTTTCCCTTTTTTGGTAGAATTGACTCTAATTAGGACTGACAGGAAATGATTTTTAGTACTGCTATGCTAAAATGTTTATTGATGAAAAGGGGAATTATTTTAATGATTTATAAAGACCTTTAAAATTAGATGTGTTTTATGGTTAACTTAGTTTAAAAAAAAAGTATTATGAAAAATAAGATGATTTAATGAAATTTTACTATTTATCTCATTCAATTTTTGTACAATAATGTTTTTTCTGTGAAATAATTAATTATAAAAAATTTATTAACTGAAAAATGATAAAATTTCTTCACATAAAAAATATATATAATATTTTTTAATATTATTTAAAAAATTATAAATAAAATTAAGATATATTTATTTAATATTTTATATTTAATATATATTATTTTAATTAAAATTTAAGATGTTATGAAAAATATGATAATTTAAAATATTAATAAAAAATTCGTTAAATTAATAAAATTTTTTATAATTAATTATTTTATAGAAAAATTTAATCGATAAATTTTAAAATTTTGTTAAATCATCTTTTTTTTTTTTAGAACAAAGTAATATTTGCCATATTTTAAGTCAAATAATAATAGAATGCACTTTAAAATTATGATCTAGAGGTTAAAAAATTTAATTAATTTTTTTTAAAAATTTATTTTATATGTTAAAAAAAATTGAAATTTTGTTTTCTTATTTTCAAGAATTTAAATTAAAATTAAAATTTTTTTATAATTATTTTTTAGTCAAATGACAAACACAGCCTAAACTTGAACAATTCAATCCAAATCGTATAAAGGATATAATGGTAGTTTCAGACATTTTGAACCAGAGAAAAATTTGGGAATGTGGCCGTGTTAGTGGATAGTAGTGGAAGTAACCGCCTAAACCGTCAGTGCCAGGGGAAGAAAAAGTGAAAATAAAAAACACACAGAAGCAAGAAGATCGACAAGTGAATGAATCATTCATCTTCCTAGTGCGAAAGAATAAACAATGGAAGGAAAGAGAGACGAGATAAGGAAAGGCCCATGGAAAGCAGAAGAAGATGAAGTGCTCATTAACCATGTCAAGAAATATGGCGCTCGTGATTGGAGCTCCATTCGAGCCAAAGGCCTCTTGCAGCGAACCGGCAAGTCCTGCCGCCTCCGTTGGGTCAACAAGCTTCGACCAAACTTGAAGAAGTAATTAATTAATTAATTAATTCGCTACTCTTTATCTACTCATGCAATCGTTTATATATGAAATTCTGATCATCTTGTTTTCTCCAATTTGTTTTAGTATTTCCCAATTCTCTTGCATTTTTATGGTGTACTGTTATTATGGATATGTCTTTTGTGTAGTGGCTGCAAGTTTTCAGTGGAGGAAGAGAGAGTGGTGATAGAGTTGCAGGCACAGTTTGGGAACAAATGGGCCAAAATAGCGACGTATTTGCCTGGTAGAACTGATAATGATGTGAAGAATTTCTGGAGTAGCAGACAGAAAAGGCTAGCAAGGATTCTACAGACTTCAGCGACTCCTTCTTCTTCCTCCTCCTCTAACTCCAAGCCTCGGAAGGTTAAAAAGGAAGTTCCTGCCTTTCATGATGTTCCCACTCTGCAGGTAAACAAATTGGGTTGCTTGGTAATGTTTATTTTGAGTTTTATTTCTTAAATTACATTTAAGGGGGCTTTTAATTGAAGGTCACGGGAGAATCAACAAGCATTAATTTGAAGGGGAAAATTAAGTGTCTGTTTATCTTGTCAGGCCAGTTTATCATGCATGAAAGTTTGCTCTGTTTTCTTTCTTTCTTCTTCTTCTTCTTCTTTCTTTTTTTTTTTTTTTTTTCTCTCTCTTCTCTGTTAAGGCTCCAATGTTCAGCTTTTCAATGGAGGAAGAGTCATCTACAAAGGCACAGTCGTGTTCATCATCCTACATTGATACCCCTGAGCCGGCCTCTATAGTGCCATTGCCATTCCATTCGGATCTTGTTGTTAAGAACGAATTGCCTTGCTATGACGCAAATCTTGCTCAAGTGGAGACCCAAACACAAATTCCCTTCCCTCAAATCTCACAACACCAACCAGAACTTACATTCTCTCCAGAAAGCCAGGAACTGTTGGCCAGACTTGAGGACCCTTTTCTATTCAATGTGTTTGGAGCAGTAGATGCGCCTGAACTGGGAGCACAACTTTCCTTGGGGCCGCCATTATTTGATCCGTTTTCAAGTTGCTTGAATGGTGCGAGGGAAGTAAGGAGTCCTACAACTCGTGGTACCTTCTTTGATGACTTCCCTTCTGACGTTTTTGACAATATTGAACCGCTTCCTAGCCCTTAGCAGTGGTCGATTACAGAGCTGTTTTCATCTCTATAGTTAAAGATGAACTCTTTAGCTAGTTTCTTTTGCTGCAATTCATATGGCTTGTGACTGCTATTCTTTGTACTAACCGCCTTTTGTATTTGAATATATCACTTTTCACCACTATTTGTTTTACAATATACCAAATTATAAACTATTTATCAAAAAATGTCGTCTGTATAGGGCTATTGGTGGTGTACTTTTGGAGTTCAGCCAGTGAGGCTTCAGGGGAAAACTATCTGCCCCTATATTTTGTCAAATGGGCCAAGCCACTTATTTTTCTATATTTGTTGGCGTTGTAGCATAAAAGTACATGGTCTTGTCCCAATTGGCACGCTTTCTGGACGCTTGTGTTGACTTTTGGGTTTTTGTCTAGGTTGCCATAATGTTTAATTGGGCTTGATTTTAATGTGCTTGGGTTAAGCCTATTATCTTTGGACTTGTGTTTCCTGGATTAGAGTCCAGATCCATGCTCTTGCTTATTTCAGTTAATGGAAGGAACAAAAGAAACCACCAACGAACAAAAGAGCCCGATTGCTACTTCATGAAAGCCAAGCTTTATATCCATTGTAATGTGGATTTCCCCAACTTTGGGGTCCTCAAGGTCAAGAAAGCACTTGTCTGACATGGATCTTGATAATTGCGAAGAGACCACATTGCATGATGTCAATATGGCGGTGGAGGAGAATAGGCGGCAACAGCAGCAGCGACATGAGGCATATGATGAAGATGATGAGCCATCAATGTCAGGTGTCCAATGCGCTCAGCGGCAAGCCAAAGACTGCCTTCTGGTTTCCAATGGTAGCTACATCAGCCAATTACCATCATTAGAGATTGGCATTTTGGATTTGACATATAGCTGCCAGTTATATTCCTTTGCAAATATTATTGCACCAGAGCATAAATTGTCGTACCCAAATATGGTTTGTGCTATTTGCCTCCAGTTATTACAAGCTTTTGATGATTAATTAAATTAAGATATAATAGTTGTTACATTTCAGGTTTTATATGTTTTTATCACTTTCTGGTTGCAGAACTAATGCTTGAAGTGTTTGCTCTTGGGTGTGTCGGTATTATTCGTTAATGTACCCAATGTCCAAGGTCCAAGGGGATTGTGAGATGCTTTGAACCTTTATTAATTGCCCTGGTTAAAGGATAATGTCATTGTAAAAATCTAATTGCCTACAATGTTAACAAGTCAATGTGTTCACATATGAGAACATTTACCGGCAAAAAATCTGATTGGAGATCAATGTCATCGAAACAGATTTTCATAATAAGATATCAAGAAACTATTCCTTGGAACACCTACCTGGCATAATTCATAAGTTTCTAACATCAAATAGGAAATTCTTATCTAGACCTTGTCCATGATGAATTTAAAGCATTATAAGATCTACATATTTATATTTTAAATTTAAACCAAATTTAAATAAGTTTTTCCCAACATTGAAGAAGCTGACATGTGAAGTTTAAAGAGGTAATTATATGCTCTGTTGTGCACAGCAGTTAATGTACGATAAACTAAGCACAGGAAAACAAATTGCAGCAAGTTTAGCCTCCCCTCCAGTTTCCGCCATGATTATTGATTGAAACTAGTTAAAAGTTTTGATGGCTTTTATGCTTTGTTTAAAACAGAAAACAGAACAAGCTTACTACGTTTTACCAAAAAGTAATTTCAAATTTTGCAAAAATTATGTATTTTATCTCCTAAATTTGGTGTCAATTAATGTATTATTTTTGTGTAAAGTAATTATTTTATAAAAAAAATTATATTAAATTAAATAACACTTTACATAATATAATATAATAAAACATCAATTTTAATTAACAATAATAAAGGGTCTGGTTATATTTTTATTATTGAATATAAATAATTTTACTCATTCTTATAATTTAAAATAATATTTTATTATTTTATAAAAAAAAATTAGGCTGAAAGTATTTTTTTAGTATCTGAGTTTCACATCCTTATTTATAGTTTGCATCACATTTGATATCAGAATTTTATAAACTTATAATTATTAAACCCCTAAAGTTATAAAAGCGTAACTATGTAATGAAAAATCAAAATGCATATAAATCACATCCATGCATTCATCAATTATTGGGATAAAAATAATTATATTTTTATAAAATTTAAGCATTAAATGAATTTAGCTAAAAATGGAACCAAGTGATTTTTCATTAATTTAATATGTTTTTTTATTAAAAATTATTTTACAAAAATAGATAGTAATTTATTGCATACATAAATTTATAACATAAATACAAAAAAAAATTAATTTTTTTTAATAAAAAAAGTTACAATTTATTTTAACAAAGTAATCACTGAATCCATCAAAAGCTTTGGTCTTAAATATGGACAAAACTGTTTTATATTTCTAAAAAAAAGGGAAATTTCTTAAAAAATAATTGATGTGGTAAAATTTGAAATTGTCATTCAAAATTGTGATGGCTAACACTAGGAGACTAGGACTTATTATGTATAATATCATCAAATGGGAGATTTTGCAATTCATCACAAGCTTGATGATGACTCTCAATCATTTGATTCAGTAAATTATCTAGCTAGGAAACCATCTAATCTATTATTATTAAATGTGTGTGTGCTTGGTGAAATTTCTTTTTCATGAACCCTAAAAATAAAGATAAATATCTCTACCTCTCCACTGATGAATTTTTTTTTTTTTTTTTGTTTCTTTTCTTTCAAGAGGATTGAGGTGGGTAATCAACTGTTTTTGCACATGTTAAGAGGACAAGAAATCTTAAATTGGCCAAGCGCTCCTTGCATCTAAACTCAAGCTACAGAAGCATGGATTATGACTTGGAGGATTCCAGCTTGGCCTTTCCTTTCTACCATTTAATAATGCTTATCTACATCATCCACCATATTGTAATATATGATTACACATTTCAGTGGGGGTCTATTAGAGTTACTTTTAATGTTATTTTAATTTAAACATCAAATTTAATTATATTTTTTTATTTCCATGTGTTTCTGTCGTCATCTGTAAAGCTTCCTTGTCAAATCAGATTTTGGGACAAAGACATCATCGGCTCCTTGATGAAGGGAACAATGAGATATATAGCTGAACGGCCATGTGAGAGTTTCAGAAGTTCACGAAGAATTAGATTCTTTAATTTGGTAAGAGAAAAAGTTTGGTAAAAATTAATGGAACATGTAAGTTTATGATATGATTAAATTGTAATGCTATTACACAGTCAAACTCTTCCATTGAAAGAAAATTATTGTGAAAAGATTAATTGATCTCTGTATGAATCTCATTACAAGTATTTAATTCAAGAATTGCTACATTCTTTTTTATGTAACTACTAAACCTTCAGAACTTGCTTGGCAGCATGCTGCATGCGCATAATTAACCGGTGTCATTAACCAATAAACTATAAAAGAAGATTATAAAAAATTAATTAAAAAAAAAACTATAAAAGGAAGGGCATTTGCTAGTGACTAATAGATTGTGGTGGAGGTCCCTTCTGTCTCTCTCTCTTTGCAGTTTCATCACAGGCTAATGGTTTATTCTTGCATATATATATATATATATATATATATATATATATATATATATATATATATAATTTTCTTTTTCCAGATTTGGGAAATGCCTTTTGGGATTTGTATTCCTGTAAACGATTAATTAGACTTTTAATCGTTCATGATAACTTTAAGCAAGTAGTTTCAGATAAGACACTAATGGGACGTTGCAATTATTACATCCACGAAGGTTCTTGAATTAAGCCAAATGACCATCTTATCTATTCCGGTTAATTAGTAAAACTCTACTAGTATAGGTCAAGAACTTGCCAATTCAATCTTGGCCTGTTGGGCCAATTGGCAAGAAAATACCATTGATTAATATTATTAAAATATCGACTAAGTGATTAAGTTACAATCAAAACAGTGCAAAAAATTATTGTTTTACAGCAAACAGGATTAGGTGGGTTAGACGTGGGGTGGGGTGGCCCAAAGTTAGGTTTCGATTTCTTATGTATAATTTTGTATATTGGAATGCATGAGTGTCAGTACCTTTCTTTAAGCACCTTTCTTTAGTGGGAGCTCCCATCAAGGATATGGATATGTTTGTGGCACAAAGAGAGCTGAGTTCCTATTGTTTTGGTAAGAATGAGACAAGAAATCACCTCACTCTCAATTGGGTTAACTACTACAGGCCCCCGAAGAGAATGAAGTCAGTCACTGCTCAGGCAAGTTCCTGAGGGATCACCAATATCAGGAAATTGACTTGTGCAAGAAATGGACCACCGTCCTTGACATGACACGCATGGCGGAGGACGTAGCTGGTCCCTGTTACGCAATGCAAGTCTCTAGTCTTCTTCATTGTTTCAAGACTCGTGACATTGCAGAATGAGCTGCATTTTTAATTTCCGACTTCATCTGTTGGAGAAAAAGTGACAACCCATACATGCGTATATATTCTTAATATTATTATAAAATAAGCACTCTGTATTACATTAATAACTGTAATTATTGGAAAAAAAAAATTAGTCTAAAATTGGACAAGACATATAATAGATAAATCAAGTTAGACTTCCTTTACTCATAAGATGTATACTTAATACTCTCGTCGAGAGGCTTAATTAGCATGCATATTTTACATCTGAATCAATTAACGAAATTTTGATGGATGAAACTTTATGTATGTTTAACAGATTTGGCAATCAAGTAACCCATATTTTTTTATTCTTTGGCAAAGAATAAGTATAATTTTTTTATTTTGATAGGAGAATTAAGGGGGTGAAAATTAAAACTTGATACTTATTAAATAAGTGATAATTTTAATCATTGAATTAAATCAGTCTAAATAGATAAAAGTTTATTGTTTTTTCAATAGAAAATATTAATTATATACGTCGTTTGATCATTACCCCTAAGTATTGCGAAACTTGAGCTGAGGGATAAAATATAAAAACATAAAAAGGGCAAAGAAGAAGAAGAATTGCTTGCACGGTTGACCCATTGGCTGGAAAATCTGGCACTGCCATGTGAGCCATGTGTAAGATTGTGACTTGTGTTTTCTAAAAGTATACGTACCTGTGCTTGATCCGTCGTATTCTTGTTAAAATTTCAACAAGGCAATTAGCGAGATTAATATTAATACATATAAAGTTAGTTAAATGTAATTGATTATAATGTCACTATTAATTCATGTGTGTTGTGCATTGCATCACTTGTCTTATTCCCTTGTAACACAATCCACTTGTACACTTCTCATTGCTGCCTCCAAACTGCTTAGTTTGCTGCTCTATTATTGCCTTTTTCTTCTACTAATCAGAGGGGCACGGATCAGATTTCAATTGGTTTATCTTCCTAGCTAGCTACTTTCTTTATCTAACCAATGTTCAATCACTACAAGAAATCTATGTTCATGTATTGAAGTTTGTGAACATGGTTCAGACATTAATGGGTCAAGTTGAAGTCGACGTATCAACAAAGCCTAATTAAACTACTTCTTTAAAGCGTCAAGAAAAATTCACCCATATATATGCCTTAATTTTTTCGCTCCTGTTTATAAACGCCAAAAGGAAAATACATTGACCAATCAGATTTAATTCAAAAATATTAAAATTATCTTTAAAATTATAATTATATGTATACATTAAAAAAAAAAAAAATTGAAGGGTGTCCGAAAGCATGGATGGCCTACCATTCCTTAATTGAAGAAGGAAAAATAGAAAATATAAGGAAAAGGATTAGCCATAGGTACGTACAAAGTTGATACAATAATACATAGACTGAAGAAACTAAATGAAATGAATGATAAAATATGACCTCAAACAATGCAATTATATATATATATATATATATATATATATATATATATATATATATATATATATATATTTTTTTTTTTTTTTCTTCTTTTTTTTTTTTTCAATTGCCACATGGGTTACATATTTGCTGAACTGTATAACCTTTATAATATGGACCCCAAAACTTCTTCTTTTTTTTCTCTTTAATTCTTTTTCTTTATTGCAGGAGAAATTAATGAAAGAATAATAAAAGCTATATGCCTTCCTCTATTTTGTGCCAATCACTCATCATTTCTCTTTAGCTCCATAGCTAGGCTTCCCTCATGGAAAAACATATCAACTTAGAGATTGATACTCAAGACAACTTCCTTGCCTCATCTTCCATCACTTCCTGCGCTTCCTCATCGTCCTCGTCCTCTTCTTCTTCCATAACCTTTCCATGCTCAAAAATTGAAGAAAACTGTGCAGCTCCAAAAGGTTCATCGAGAAAAACTCAAGATGAGAGTAGGAAAAGGCAAAAGACTGACAATGAGAATGGGAATGAGCACCCAACATATAGAGGAGTAAGAATGCGGAGTTGGGGCAAATGGGTGTCTGAAATCAGAGAGCCAAGGAAGAAATCAAGAATATGGCTTGGAACATACCCTACAGCCGAAATGGCGGCTCGAGCCCACGATGTAGCTGCTCTAGCCATCAAAGGGAGCTCTGCTTACCTGAACTTCCCCGAACTGGCACACGAACTTCCCCGTCCGGTCACCAAGTCTCCTAAGGACATTCAAGCTGCCGCTGCCAAGGCAGCAACTGCGGCTTTCCCCGAAAGGACTCAGTACCAAGATGAAGCGGAGCATATGTCAGAATCACACAATTTGGCCTTGGACAACACACAAGAATCAACAAGCTCTCCTTCCGCTGATTCTGATGACACATTGTTTGACCTGCCGGATCTATTCATCGGCGGAGTTGATCAAAGGAATGGATTTTGCCAATATTCTTCATCATGGCAGCTGTGTGCAGCGGACACTGGCTTCCGGTTGGAGGAGCCATGCTTATGGGAGTACTATTGGAGAAATTCTTTTGACACCAAAAGTAAATAACCTGGAAAATTTGGATACATTTAACCACCAAAGTCGCTGCATTAATTCTATCAACAGAAAGAAACCCACCTGGGAAAATTATGTTTCATTTGAACCCTGAATTTACTGTCTGTACTAATTGGGTTCTCTCTGGAATTGCAGAAAGATTACATTTTCCTGCTTGTCTCATCGAAACAACACGAGGACGCACGGTGAAACTTTATTGCAGTTTAATATATGAGCACAATAAAGATGATAGATGACCGTTTTCTTTACCTGTATGAGCATGTTTTCAAGTACATATAAATTTAGCTGGTTGCTCTCTCTTTGCATATTTTAGCTTCTTTTCTAGTGACCTTGAGAGGGTTTCTCATCTGGGGTATACTGCAATTGACTTGAAGGAAAAACATTCTTGCTAGATAGATTTTCAGACACCCAAAATTTCATAAAATGAAACTTTAATGCAATTGGGTTTAAACATAAAGTAATTAACCTACCTTGTTAAGTTTAGATACCCTTCTAATATTTTTGGAAGAAAAAGACCCAAAGGTTGAATTGCATCATATGGCAATGATGTCTTTAGAAGCTTTTCTTTTCTTTCTTTTTCTTTACCATCTTTATTTTTTAATTTTAAAGATATATAAAAGAAATTAGTGTGTTTTTATATAGAGGAAGATCTTGGTGGAATATATTTGCCAACATCACTTTTTCTTGCATAATTAGGCCAAAGAAACCAATGTAGATTCCATGGAAATGTTTATTTTTTTTTAATATAATTAATCTTAATTAAAATTTGAAGTTTAATAATTTTGAAGATGACTGTGTGCACATGAATTTAAGTACCTAACCATCTAACTTTTTTTTTTTCAAAGGACGTCTCTTTAATGAAAGTGTGATCAATTTAGAAAAGCAAATTAAAGGGCCCTAGCTCTATCCCATTAGACTTGTTCACTCCATTATGCATTATACTAGTGACAATTGAGCTCTCCATCAATATCTCCTTTGTATTCTATTTGCCCATCACTTTTCTTACGTTTCCTTCTTTTATTGGCTACTATTTTAGAACCGACAATATATCATCTCTTCCCCTATTTTCAATTGTTGCTCTCACTAACTAATTGATTGCAAAATTGTTTATAAAAAAAAATTAATTGCAAAATTATCCTCCTCCCCCTATTTATATAAACAAATTATACAAAATTCAGCTTTACATTTAATGATCACTTCTCCTCATGCAGTGGGACTGTATTTATGTATTATTTTTCAAATTTAAAAATAATTATGAATTTCATATTTTATGAGAAATGAAGCATTTTGTTCTTTAATTAATATGTTGGAAGAAATAAATATAAGTAATTAATTGATTATTTTTAATAATTTTAATTCCTTTAATTAATATATTGGAAGAAATAAATATAAGTAATTAATTGATTCATTTTTAATAATTTTAATTAATCAATGTTGCCCTAATTGAGGAGAGAAAAGTGATCAACTTCTAAAATTAGGTGAAAGTTATTAAAAATAAAAGAATTTAATTTACTATAATTATAATAATGAAAATTTTAAATTTTTTTTTAATCATTAATCCCAAAGAATAGTATGAAAGAAGAAACAAATACAAGAATCTTATCACAGTGTGTGCCACTCGATAATAAGTTAATAATTAATGACACTATAAAAGAAAAAGATGTTCCCAAAATGGAAATCAAATCATCCAAAAATAACTCAGTTAATCGTAAATCACTCAAAACCAATTAGGTTTAGGTATATTCAATTTGATTTCAGATTAAAAATTTTATAACGAGAATGAATTTAAATCAGATCATACATAGAGAGAGTTAGATTCGTCCGCACTTTACTTTTTATAATTTTAGTTTTAATTTTAATTTCAGTTTAATTTAATTTTTTAATTTATATAGAAAATATTTTAAAAGTCAATTTCACTTCAGCTTAATTTAAAGTCGTAAATGAAGAAGAGTCGAACCTATTTTTTTTTTATTCAATAGAGATTAAATGGCCTAAATAATAATTGATAGGATACACAATGAGAGGTAGTCATCTTTTTTCTCATTATAAAGTGAATTATCTTAAAATATGTAGTTGATAAGACTCGAACTCGAGACCTTTTCACTCCTTACACTTTAAAAATGAAGAAAATCAATCAGACTATCCCCTGATTGACAGTAGAACTCAATCTTTGATATTCTCGATTTCAATAAGATTAATAACTTGGTCTACTTAGATTGGGTTAATTTATACACGTTTCTAACATGTGGATATAATGCTCGAGTTGGGCTTGTCAGTAGTCCGAGACAAGTTAAAACGATCAAACTCAAGTTCTTGGAAGGTACGTACAAAGCGTAATTCTGTTTGGGAGAAAAGAAAATATATAGAAAAGTAAGAAAATAATAAAAAGAAGAAGGTTTTTTTTTTTTTTCCTTGTTTGGAAGAGGAGGAAAAAAGAAAGGAAACCCAATAGCCATTTGCAGAGTGATAAGTACAAGTTATTAAATACAAAGAATTGCTGATGCCTATATGGATATTTAAAGGATCGCATTTTGACCTCAATATCATTAGCAGTAGAAAACCTATTATTCTCCCCCATTTTTTCTCCTCTCTTTCTTTTCATTAGGCGATCATCAAGTGTTTTAACGATAAAAATCCTTCTCTTTTTTTTAATTATTTTTTCAATAATTCTCAAATTTATATCTGTTTGTCTCTTCATATATATCATTATTGATAAATTTTGAATAAATAAATCCTTATATATGTCATTTTTGTAGATTTTTTTTTAATATTCTCTCTCATTTAACGTGCTATTATGTGTTTTTATTATTAAAATATTTTGTTTTTTTAAAGAATAGTACTATATGTTGTGCAAATTTTTCCTTCAATACTAAATTTAAGTTTAAAGATTATCCAATGGTATTCATATAAAAAATCAAGAAATTAAATAGTTAAGCATGCAACTCACGTATCGATTAATTTATATTTTTTGTTAATATTATCAGATTTCTTAAAATTTTAATATTATTTTTTGTATGAGTAGTTAATTTCATTTATACAAAAACATAATATGTTTATGTGTACGTTTCTTTTATACTCTTTTTATTAATATATTTTTATTTTTATCAAAATATATATCATTATCAGTTTTTCGGACTTCTTTTTAGTAATTGAAAGCATATAACTTATTTGATAAATTTAAGTCTGAGTTTCTATTCCCTTGGTCCCTCTATCAGTTTTTTGTTTTTAATTTTTTAATTACAAATATTCATAACCCTACTTACCCCATGAAAATAATTTCATGCCTAAGGAAATCCAGAAAAAATTTATATTCAAATAATTAATTTGTAGGTAATTAAGGACTGAAAAACAAGTTTTACCTTGCCAATTGGAATTAGCAAACGTAATTGCAATCCTACGTACTCATGCACGTATGTCTTGGCCCTTTATGGAAATGCTTTAGTTGCCCATTAATGAGATGTGGGAAATAAGGGTTTGCAAATAATTGATTTGATTTTAAATCAAATCGAATGAAAAAGAAAAAAAAAATTGAACGAACTCAATTTACTCAATTTAATTGGTTATTTCAATTTAAATCAAATTTTGCTTATATTTCTAATGAAAAATATTTACTCTAAATAAAGATAAAATAATTAATAAATCTTATTAGTATTTAAACTATTTTAATTTTAGTTCATTTATGTTTTCCCTCTATTGCTCAGTACTTGTCTTTCTTTAAACTTTTATTTGCCTTCTCTCTCAATATATATAAAATCGTCAAAAGCTAAATGCTTCGGCGGTCTGAGAGTCGCTAAAGTTTCATATTCATATAAACTATAGAAAGAAACATCAAACATAAGTGATGATCTGAGAAAGAGAATAATTAGATAATAAATAAATAAAGTTAATTGATAATTTGTTAATGATGAATTTAGATTTTAAAAGCTCAATAGGAGCTGTAATATATGGGTTACAAAGTGGAGAAAAGAGCAAAGAATCCAACCTTGTTTTTTTCTTTTAAGTTGGAAAGAGGTGCATCAAAAGCTTTCTGCTAAATCATGAGACTCTTGAATGCTTTTGATGCATGTGTTTTAATTTTTTTTTTTTTAATTATTTAGAAAATTTATTTTTTTTCATTTTTTATTGTAAATAATAGGTTGAGTGTTTGGAATAAATCTACTGATCATGGTTTAATATTGACTTGCTTTGTTCTAATTTTATCATTAATAAAGTCATGACTTCTAAAAAAAGAAAGGCAATGTTCCTTAACTTAGAACACAGATGGAAAACATGTCAAGACAGCGGTGTTTCTCGCACAAGGACGATACCCTTCAATCGAATATTTCATAGGCAAGAGAACTAAGGAATCCAATGTTCTTTTCTGGAAGTTATGATATATTATTGTACAACTCTACTATAATAAGAGCCGTATATGTATCAAAATCACAGTGAATGCCTGAGAGAGAGGATGACTGTTTTGTATGGGACAATTTGGAGGAATAGCTTCATGATTGATTTGGTTTGCTTATAATCACTTGTTGCTTCAAAGATCAAACCCTTTTGACAGTGAAGTCTGACTAATTATCATTTCTCACTAATTATATTTGGAAGAATGAAAAAACGAAAGTAGCATGGATCTTACTTGCAAGCTTCAGATTGGGATGGAGGAGAAGGACCACCACAAATGCAAGGATATTTGGGGTGTGATTTGAGAGTGAGACGTCTACTAGACCAGAGAGAAGGAACTTTCTTGTCGTAACTCTCTCCTTTCTTTCTTTTTTTCTTTTTCTCGGCAGTGAAAGTGAAGTCACTAATAGAATGGATTGGACGACTATTACTTAGACAAATTCATTAACTTCAAATTAAAAGACATGAATTTTTACACTCATTTTCACCATTTTAATAAAATTTATAACACATTTTTTCTTTAATTGGATAAATTTGTCAACAGCAATTAAATTTATCAGTATTAATGCTCATTTTCATGTTATAATTTCGTAAAGAAATTGGGGTTTTTCCTTTTCTTTAAATTGAGGGTTACAAAGCATAGTTTTGAAGAACAGTTAACAACTGTTAAATTATGAAATGATCTTGTCTCCCTCTTTCACAAAGGAAACAAGCACAATTTCAGAGCAAAAACAATAAAATATAAAAAAGAACTTATCATAAAAACTCCATTTTAAATGCTATTAAAAAATTATTATTTTAATATTTTTATAACTAATTAATAAATTTTTAATATTCTCCTTTGAAAAATACCAAAGCAGAGCACTTAAGAAAGGGTAAATTGAAAAATACCAAAACAGAGCACTTAAGATAGGGTAAATCCAATCAAATGAGAACAGAGGGGACAATGGAAATGCAATGATTCCTTTTTGCTGCATGTTTAATGACACGTAGCTTATAAAACTTCCATAAGAAATCAGCCATGGTCACGGTGACTTCGAGATCAGGCTCTTCATGGAAAGGAAAAATAATGAGAAATAATAAAATAACACAAATCAAATCAAATCAGATTTAAGAGTATGCACTTTGACATTTTGTTCTACAACACGCATCCACATTATTCCAACTCTGCCTCTTGCCCGACTTGAAAACTGAACATGAATTCAGGAACGGCGGGCTTGACGATAAAGGTATTCTTTAATTCACTTAAAACAAATATAAGGAAATTACCTAGTTGAAAATAATTATTGCAAAAAATAATTAAATAAATCGCTCTAAAATTTGAAAGGCTTGTACATAAAATCTGAAGTAATGCTAAGAACATCTTACACAAACTATTATTATAAATACCACTAGTTTGTAAACCAGGAAGACATGTTTCTAAAAAATCCAATGTATTTACTAAAAACCTGTACAGCCAAAAATTTGGTTAACGCTGTCTATGGATGGAGAAAAACTGGCATCAAATACCCAACGCAGTGAGCCAAGATGCCATTATAGAAGCTTAGAACATCACTTGCCATTCTTATGGGTTGCACAACCTCCAATGCCTTGGGTAAATAGCATTTCATCGATTCTGAACATCTGCAAATAATAGATTGAAAGATTCCAGTGGCTCTAAGCAGTTGAACCAAAAAACAAGAATCGTAAACACAATGAAATCAAGAAACTAGGCAAAATCACAACCTAGACTCAATCTAAGATGAATTCAAAGGATTGACAATTAGACAGGAGCAGCACTGTATCTTGTCATCGTTCTTCGCTCAACAATTTTCTAACATGACAATAAACATGAACCTGTGGGATCCATAGCTCATGCCTTTGATCAAGGCACACAGGCAAGAGCGAGCCCAAATTTGAGAACTGAGTCTCATAAACAAGCAGCCCAGGACAACTTATCCACATCAGCCATTTTCTATCTCAGATATAAACAGGCTTCACGTCATTAGGCCCAAAACTTGTGGCACACGCTGGACACTTCCGGTGACGGCTTCCCATAATTCTTTGCACACATGGATTGCAGAACAAGTGGTAGCATTTTGTAATGACAACCTGATCAAGCAAAAGAGAAAACAATGGAAGTGTAGCAGAAAGAATAAACGTGACAAAATGTCTAGTCATTCAATTGGTATACAAGTTAAATTATTTATTAATCGTAATTCTCCATGAAAAATGAAATATTATTTTCACCCTTCCAATTTTAAAGAGAATTTAGAAATCTATTAAGTTCTATATCTAATTTTAGAAAATTAGAAAACTTGTTTGCTTGCTCTAGTTTTTTAAGTTTAAGAAAGCATTTCTATTTGCATTAGATGCATTTTCTTAACTTCGTCATGGCAGAAAATTGGAAAACTATTTTCCCTAAGCTTCCATAAGCAAAAGCATGCCCTTCATTTTTGACAGGTAAACATAATACATATCAATGATCAAGATACCTTCCACAATATCTGTAATAAAAAGATTCAATAATATTATAAATGTTTCCCACAACAAACATGTGACACCAGACCCATAAAATAAGCAGGGAACATCTACCTCTTTAGGTCTTTCAAGGCAGATACTGCACTTCACAATTTCCCTGTATTCTTTAAGTTCCTGCTGAAGTTTTTCTACAATTGATGATCCCTCAGTCTGCGCTCGAAGACGTGAAACCTTTCTCCTTGCTACTTCCAATTCCTCTTCTATTCTTCTCTTATCAAACCTAATAAATGAATAATGATTGATCCATGCCAGCATTTGGAACAAATTGAAAAGAAAGGGAAGAAAATATATTTCCTTACCTCTCTCTCTCTAGTTCTATCTGCAGTTCCAAAAGGGCTGCTCGACTTCTTCCAACCTTGGATTGTGAGTCCTCCAGTGACTCTCTTGCTTGATTAGATGATTTTCTCACATCTACCAATCGCTTTTGGGTATTTTCCAATGTACTTGAGTTTTGAAACTTCTCTTCTTTAAGTTTATGAACCTGGTCAAAACAAATTTTTAACTGCAAGACACAGGTATTCATTAGTCAAAATATAAACTCTCCACCTAAGGTGGTTCCACCACAAAAATGTTAATATAAAAAAAAAAAAAAAAAAAAAAAAAAAAAAAAACCTGATCTTCAATTCTTGCCGCTTTCACATTATAGAAATCAAGAGAAATATTTGCTTGTTGAATCTCCCTTTCCATGGTTCGTTTGTCCATGTGTAGAGAATTCCGCAGCTGTCTTGCCCTCACACCTTCCAAAACAAGCTGAAACAGGCCAGAAAGATGACAAAGTCCAATGGAAGTAAATATATACCACACCAAATAAATGTTTGTTCATGTTAACCCCACAACGAACTCATACTAAACCCTGGAAAAAATATGAGCAAACGGTTGTCTACATGGATGCAAAAAAGGACATGGAACCATGCATTGTATATACAAATACAACATAGACAAAATAGCCCTTCTCACTATTTCACACTAATCATTCTAAACAAAAATTTAATGTGCAACTGAACTTCCACTCTTTCCCAAATTTATCCAAGTCCATTCATTTATTTAAGATGTTAATGTTAAGTATTGTCTATTTCTGATGCGGAGCATTTTGGCATGTTCCAGCAGGGTGTTGTGGATGCCTTTGTGGGCAGATCCTATGGCCGACGCTCAGCAACAAGGAGGGAAAATGTGCTAGCAGATCAGATTGTCGATTAAGTTGATTGCTGTCATGTTTTCAGTTTCAGGGTTCAAGGGAGCTGTTATCAAGGGACCAGTTATCAAGGGACCTGCTCCAGAATCCACATTTCAAGCCTTAATTCATGTTTTCAGATTTTTAAATTTTAATTTGTTGTTATGATGTAATTTTCGTATCGTTAGGAAGCCTTGTTTCTTGTAATGTTGTAACCTCTCTACAAAAGGGGACTGATTATGAAGAAAGAAAATAAGCAGCATTCATTTCAACTTGCCTTATGAGATTAGAAGGTTCTCTCTAACAAGCCCTCAACTAGTGTTCACAATAAGTTCTTCAAGAAAAAGCAGGAACGTGAACAAAGGCAAGACAGTTTCCTCGGAAGATATCCAAGTACAACAACTTGTGATGAGATCCTATTCGAGGGCACATAACAACTTGGTATTAGAGCCAGTCGTCATGGGTGAACCAACCAATTTGGAAGAGAAGCTAAATACTTTAATGCAACAATCCGAAGCTCAATTCAAAGACTTGGCTCAGAAATTATCTGAGCTCGTTCGAACTATCAAAAGGGGAATGAACCAAGATGGGACTAGTAGCAGCCAGCAGAATTTTGTCAATCAAAACGACGAGCAGGACGGAGGGGCGTACAGTGCCTAGACATACGAAACTTGACTTCCCTTGGTATGATGGTTCCAACGATCCGCTAGGATGGCTCAACAGTTGCAAACAATTCTTGCATAACCAGTGTACTTCGGAGGAGGACAAGGTTAGCCTAGCTGCCTTTCATTTGATGGGAGAGGCTCAACTATGGTTCGCAGGCTTGAACAGGAGGAACCTGCAATATCGTGGTGGGTGTTTAAAGAGTACAACAACTTGTGATTCGGCCCTCCTTTGCAAAGCAATCCATTGGCAGAACTTGGACACAGAATAGTACACGCCCAAGTTGTGTGGTCCACTATCCAGCAATGAAAGATGCCATTTTTTTTTTTGGGTAAATTGCTTGTCCAAAAGTCCTGATTCACCTGGAACCCTTACTATTTAGGTTGTGTGGTCCACTATCCAAGCTAGATTAATTTATGAAGTTTCCAACTCTATTTAGGATTTAATTACATTTTCCTATTCTATCTAGGATTACTTTTACTCCTATTTTATCTAGGTTTCTTCGAGTACTTTGGTTTATTTTAACTTCCTATTTAGTAGAGATCTTTTCCTATTGTGTTTCAGAGTTTAAGAACTCTATAAATATCCCAGATTTTTACGTATTTGAGTACAGATTTTCAGCAATAAAAATTCTGTTGAGAATTCTCTCAATTTTCACTCGGTGTATAGCCTATGTTTCTTTGTGAGCTTCACGCTACGTCAAGTGCTATCAAAGCGAAGAAATCGCCCCCAATCAAGATGGCTTACCTTGATGAAGGTGGCAATTAAAGTGGTTCTTGCGACGATGATTGGGGAACCAATGCCCTTGACCATAGGGACGAAATATTGCAATGATGGGAGCAGCATTTTGGAGCAACGGATGGATCTCAAATTCAGGTTTATGGAGGGACACCTTGAAGAAATGTAGATCATCTTGATGCTTTGGGAATCAATACAAACAGGTATATGTACGATGACAGAAGGCCAACAGTAAAGTTAGCTAGTGGTAACCAAATCAACAAAACTTTTTTCGCACATAGCCAATATGTCTACAAGGAAGACACGGAAGAGGAAAATAATTATGAACCAAACAGGTTATATAGACATCCACACAACGAAAGATATAAAAGAGAAGCATATCAACTAATTCTTGAATTTACGAAGGAGATTCAAAGGAAGATGACTTGGAACCAATCAAGTACGATAGGCATCAATGGAATAGTGACTATCGGAAAAGAGGCACATATGGATATGATGAGAGGGCTTTTCCAACCATAACTCGAAGCACTATCTTGATTTATAGCCGAGTGCAAGGGCACCCAACCCAAACATCTATTAGTGGAAAGGGTAGAAAGGCAAGAACAACTTGAATCCAAAACTCAACTTGAAGTTGAGGAGACTAATGTCGAATGATAGGAACTAGAAGCTATGGTTGAAGACGAAGAATGGAAGAACGTGTCAAAGGGAACAACAAATATCATGCCATGGAAATTTCAATGGTAGTTGAGAAAAAAAAAATCCATGGAGATAATATTGGAGATTGAAGAAAATCAAATCAAAGAGATAAAGATTGAAGATTTTTCTAACTCGTTAATTTTTATTGCTTCCATTGATTTTATTTGTTCGGATGTTCTTGTGGAAACAAAGATGAATGCAATCAAAGTCTTGCATAATTTTCCATTGGCTACTTCATCCAAGAGGGCTATATGGTGCACATTCCCAATGAAGATTTTCATTCTCTTTCACTTCAAAATTCCAGGAAGGGTTTATTTCAAGTGGGGGAGAATGATACGTGAGCTATGTTGGTTCGTTGCAACTCAAGGACGAGTTTTTTACAAGTGGGCAAGCATGATGCAGGGCATTTTGGTATGTTCCAGCAGGGGCAGCACTTGGACACAGAATACACAGAATAGGGCGTGTACCAGGTCCCTGCCAAATGCCCAGGGTGTGTAGTCCTCTGTCCAGCAGTAAAAGATGCGGTTTTTTTTTTTCTTTTTTTTTTTGGTAAATTGCATGTCCAGCAGTCCTTACTAGGTTATTTCGGTTCGGTTAAATATGAATTATATTTAATTTTATATATATTAATTGTTTAATTTCATTGATTAATGGTTATTAGGTTCAAACCAAAGTTAAAATTAAACCAAATAACTTGAAAATCAAGTCTAAATTAAAAAATCAATAAAAAAATCAAACCAATCGGTTTAAACTGAACCGAACCGAAATAGAGCTGTTCGGTTCGATTCGGTTTTTCACCTATTTCGGTTCGGTTCGGTTTTTAAAATTTACGGTTCGGTTTTTAAAATTTAATTTGGTTCAGTTCGGTTTGAACCGAATGCTCACCCCTAATCCTTACTCACCTGTGACTTCTTGTTTATCAAGCAACGGCAGCAGAATCCCAACTAGAATTAATTTAGAAAGTTTCCAATTCTATTTAGGATTTAATTATATTTTTACTATTCTATCTAGGAAGATTTTTACTCCTATTTTATATAGGTTTCCTAAAGTACTTTGGTTCATTTTAACTTCCAATTTAGTAGAGATCTTTTCCTATTGTGTTTAGGAGATCAACAACTCTACAAATACCCCAGATTTTTATGCATTTCAGATACAGATTTTCAGCAATAAAAGTTCTGCAGAGAATTCTCCCAATTTTTACATCACGCTGCATTAATTTCTTAGGTTATAACAATCTAAAATAGTTGATATAATAGCATTAGCTACATATTTGCCAATGAACAACCTACATGCCTCTCCAAGGATTTAATATCATAGATACACCACAACGCACTACTAGCCTTTCAAAGAAAACGAGCCAATCCATATAAAGATACTAATTTCCTCCAATAATAGAGTGCACAACCAATCACTGAACACATTAATGTGTATCATGAATTTTACAAAAATTACTAAAACATATGCAAACTGTAATTTACCATATAAAATCTTTGTTTGAGAGCTTGTGCATGTACTGAAATTCAAATTTTTAAGCCCATGATATATATATATATAAGGGAAAAAGAAAAATGAATATTAACACCACGCCAGACAACCCACAAATTAAGACCTTAAAGCTACGACCATTCACACGTATCGGAAACTGAATGTCATTTAACAAATTTTTTTGAAAGAAAGGTTCCGTACAGCCAATCACCTTAATATTATAGTCATCCCTTTCTGTGATTTGCTGCAACAGATGCTGGTTTTGAGTTTGCATGTCATCATATGCTTGTCCAATTATCTGAAGAAAAACCAGATTAATTATTTTCATATAATGCTGTTAAATTAGGAGAGTGTGTAGGGCATATTACATTTTAATTCAATTTTAATATAGGCTTATATAAGTGACTGAGTTGCTTTTACACATCAAAATGACTAGTCAGTTTAATGTTGCAACCCAACCACTTAGATTTACCCTTTCATTTTTGTTTACTCCCAACGTGGGACTTAGATTCCTAATAAATGCTGTGATTGAACAAAAGAAAGACCCATAATTGTGAACTGCAAACTAACCTCTATTTCAGATAAGTAGGCCTCATTTTCCTCATTTTTGGATTTCAGAACATCAGAAAGTCTAGAAATATCCCTGAAATAACAATAAAACAACACTTTTGGATCTCTTATATAAATAAATGTCACAAGATAAAGATCATATGATAGTTCCAACCAGCAAGCCAACAAAATAAAAATATCGCAAGTGCTCAATCAACAACACAGCTTCAGCCTTTTAAGAAATTTATTAACAAACATTGGCATGAACAAGTGCCACTTATTTAATTATCTAGAAAAGAAAAATCATTCGTTTGCTTGTCTAAAAGAATTTTTTAAAAAATGTGGGAAATTTTTTAATTCAGGAGGAGCAGAAATCTTTAAAAGGTTTATCAGAAAAAGTGCACATGGCATGTTTTGAACACATTTAACTGCATACTAGAAAAGAAAGTAATATTAATCACATTCAAATGTCACTTAATCTAATCAGAGGACAAGATCAAAATAGAATTCACTTTTCCACAAAAAGTTAAATTTTACCTTTTGGAAGCTTCCAATCTCTGTCTCAGATCAGCAATGTCAGCTTCTGTCGTGGCGAGCCTCTGCTGGGATATGGCCTCAGCTTCATTAGCTGTCTTCACTCGTAATTCTAAATTTTGCTCATCAAGAAAGGATTTCAAACTTTGAACTTGAGCCCATGCCTTGTATTCAAGATCCTTGGCTTCCATGACATCCCTGCAATTTGCAAAATAAACTTCTAAACTGACATACGTTTTCACATCATCAGGCCAACCATAGAAAAAAGGGTTTATCACAAGGCCACTTTTAATTGAAGCTCCAGAGTTCATTTTATTCAATTTTCAGCATAAGACAAATACTAAAGATTCTTCACAAGAAGGCAGATTGAATAGTAACTATCTATACTGAGGTTGGAAATGTCAAAAGTGAAGCAGCTCTAACCTAGAATCAGTGGATTCAAATCTATACATTTCCAGAATCAGTTTCAACTCCAGATCACTTTCCTTCAGATCTTGGACCTGCAACCAAAGAAAAAGTAAATTTATGAACCAAAACTCTGTAAATTATATCCCAAGAAAAATAGATGCAGGACCTGCTATATGAAAGGAAAAGTTCCCTATTAACTTGTCACCTCACAATATTTGTCATTTTAAGAGACTATTTGACATTGTGGTTCTAACCTGCTTTTTGGAAAAGCACCTTGATGATAATGGAAAAAGCAATTTGAAAAAGTTGTTTAATTGTTTTAGAGTTCTTATGAAAAAAAAAAAAAAAGACACGTCAAATTCAACTTAAAACCAATTTTTAATAGCCTCTAAATAACATATTTAAGGTGGTCTTTTCTCACTAGCAGCTCAAACAACAATGCCAAACAGGCCCTAACAAGGCAGTTATCTCAGCAGCTGTCAGCCCAGTAAACTAAAGATACCAATAATCAAATATCTCTTAAAAGATAAGCAATATTCCAACAAAAGAGGAACAGGAAATGTGGTCATCTTTCTCAAAACATAAAGGGATACAGAATTTTGCAGAACACACGCTAGGAAAGTAGAGGTGAGCATCAAAACCCAATTCATTGACCAATGAGAAAATGGGCCCGCCAGTACATATGCAACCTTGCTAAACTAAAAGATACCAATAATCCAATATCTCTTAAAAGATAAGCAATATTCCAACAAAAGAGGAACAGGAAATGTGGTCATCTTTCTCAAAACATAAAGGGATACAGAATTTTGCAGAACACACGCTAGGAAAGTAGAGGCGAGCATCAAAACCCAATTCATTGACCAATGAGAAAATGGGCCCGCCAGTATATATGCAACCTTGCTAAACAGCAATGCAGTTCAGTTCAAATTTGACACCCCATGCTGTTTTTGACAATTATCATGTGAAATCAAAAGAAGCTTGGCAAACAAAAGCAATCCCATAAAATTGAGTATGATAAAATTCAAATAAAGTGGAAGAGTGAAAACATGACATACCACAGATTGCAACTTTTGTATCTCAGCAACTTGGTTTTTGGATCTCGTTGACAAATTTTCACACTCTTTTACCTGCTCCAGAAAACAAAGCTTTTGATCCTTCAAATGAAAACAAGAATGTAAATGCGCACACACACCATAATTTACCCACCTTCCTATCAAGAACAGTAGAAAGAGACTGTACATCAGCCCTCAAAGAATGAATATCAGAAGTAGCCTCTTTGTAAGTACTCAATTGACGTTGCATATTTCCCATTGCTTCAGGAAACGAGGAAACCAAGGCTTTGAATTCAGCAATGATTTCTTTTCTTCCTGAAATAGAGTAATTCCATCAGAATTTAACCTCAAAACTGAAGATAAAAAGGCAGAATTATTGCAAATGATCATATGAAAGCATTGACAAATTACTTACCAAGTTCTCCTGATGCCTCTTCCAGCTTAGTCTCAATCACATGTCTCTCATTGATCTGTCTCTGTATCTCTATCCCTAAATCTGCAATTCTAGAATCCACAACTGCAGAAGATCTTCGAAAAAGATCAACTAAATCATTTTTCACGTTCAATTCGTTCTCCCTCAATGACAGGTTATCCCTCTCAACCTGTGATTCCAAGGGACATAAGTATGGTCAGTATCACAACAATATCCAGACAAAGAAAATGACACTTAAGGCCTAAATGAAACTACCGACCAGTTACAACCTGTAGTTTCTCATATAAGGCCTGATACTGGAAAACTTCTGATTTTGACTTTTCTAATTGATCTCTCAACAAACGGTAGGCTTGTGAAGAAGAAATACACTTCACATTCTTCAATGAGTCCTGTAAAGTCAAAATTCCCTTCTATTTATATTACTGAACAAGCAGGATTGCCTTCTTGAGGCAATTAACACCACATTCACACAAAGAAGTAACAATGATAGTCTTTCAAAAAAAAAAAAACCTGCAAATTTGATAATTGTTGCAATATTGTTATCCTTTCATCATGAAGACCTTTCAATTTCAGTAGTCGAGAAGAAGCTTCATCCTGTGGAGCTCAAATTTATCAACACGTGTACTTTTCCAGGTCAAGCAATCCAGAGAGAAAAATGGAAAGAAGGAAAGGAAAAACTTACTTGAAGCTCTTTGAGAGCTGACTCCATTTCTTGCAGATTCTTTTGTTTATCTCTAGCCCTATCACCAGGAACAGGCTTACTTCCAAGGTTTAGTACAGGGAAAAAAGTCCCTTTTGTTGCATCTCTTTCTGCTTTAAGAGTTGCCATTTTCAAATTACTCTCTTCTAATTCCGAAACAGCACTCTCCAATTCCCCTTTGGGGAAATAGAACATTAAAAAAAAAAAAAAGAATAACAGTCAAACTTACAGATGCAGAGGAAGAAAAATCAATTAATGGCATAAAATTAAACAATATATAACACTAGTTACATTATTTGATCAGTCAGTCATACATATAAGCAAAACAAAATTACTACTTAAATTTCATAACACTCGAGCATTAGTGGAAACAGTTCAAGAGACACTCTCAGCGAATAAAAGATGTGAGAAAAATTGCATCATTCTAATGAAAAATGAGGCTTCAAGTTCTTTTTTTTGGAAAGAAATGAAAAGGGCCTTAAAGTTTATAAAAATTAAAAGAAATAGAAAATCAACACATGATCATGCACGTGAAGACCTTTTGTTTATGCATGTCGATAAAAATATGCATCTGCATATTTGTAAATATATATAAACAGGTAAATCCACAAAAACAAAAGGTATGGTATGAGTATCCATGTATCTTACACGAGGTATGTCCATTAATTTGAGTAAGGGTGATAGCTTTGGGCTGTGTCTTGAAATTTAGACTTGCTCAAAACACAATGGAATGATACCTTTTAACCGCTTAAGCTCAGCTTTATTTTTTGCATTAATGTCTCTACAACTCTGCAATTCTCTTGCATGTGATTTGTGCTTGAGATGAAGGTCACTTAGTGCTAATCTCAAGTTTTTAACCTCTGCCACCAACCCACAAGATTCCTTTTGCCTGTCTGCACCTAGCAAAGAAACAGTACACACGGGACTTTCAGAAAAAAAAAAATCGAAAGGAGGCAGCAGGCAGCCTGCAAAAGATATCCTCAATGCACCAGCAAACTAAACTCTTACCATCCTCTGAAATCTTATTCAAGACAGTTGCATGCAATCCATCCTTTCGCTGCCAAATGTCATTGATGGCAGCCACTATATTACATAGAATGTTCTTAATTTTTTCAGAAGCATTTTCTTTATGTTCTTCCGTCGAGTTGAGGCAATCATTTGCAGAGGAAGTTTCAGTTGCACCAGTTTCTACAAGTCGGCTAAGAAAAGCTTCCTCAAAAGAAGAAGAAACCCCATCTGACAAGCAATTTGAAACACCCCTATCAGAAAATGCAATATGCTTTAATAACGGTATGCTGAAATCTCCCAGTCAACACATAACTGCCACTTCATGTATATTTATACATGAAAATATGCAATGCTACAAAAGATGGCAAATTTAAACTAAAAACTTCAACATTGAGCTTTCCTGGATATTGCACAGTTTTACAAGAAAGAGTGAATAGGTACTCATAGTTTTTACATGTAAAGGTGAATGGGAACATTTTCCTTTCAAAAAGCATGAACAAGGCAACATGGATAAGGCAAATATGCACATGTCCAAGGCCAAAAACCACTAGGCAGAGACAGTGCAAGATAAAAATTTGAAGAATATATCACATAGCGTGCCAAACAGGGTGTTCTCAGCTCTCCTCATGCATGCTACATTCCCAACCCAATAACCCATAAGAAGTAGGAGGCAAATCTTGCTAGGCAAATCCCATGCCCTTACAGCAAATGACAGGCTTATAAATGAATGACAACCTAAATATAATATTTTCCAGGTCCAAATGAATTAAGTAGTTCACGATGTGTGTGGTTGTGTTTTGGAAAGAGAGAGAGAGAGGGGGGGCTGTTGTGGGGGAATCTACTCACCCTCAGTAATTGATAAGCGTCCAATATCTTGCCCAATGCTAGACTCTCTTGTGCAGGTGGAGCATGCTTCCAAGTCAGTAACTAGCTATTGTGAAAACATGAAGCCAATTTCTCAGAAAGTAATATCCAATTCTGTATGCATAAATAAAAAAGATAACAATTTTTTTCTTAAAAGAAGAAAAGGAAAAGAACACAAAATACAGAACAACAAACAAAGAAATTACCAGTTCCCAAGACTTATGGACAGATTTCAATATGGAATTGTTAGGCTGTTGTTTCTCCTTTAATTGTGAGAACTTGTTCACTAAAGCAGAATACTCGACCTTTTGAGCTTCTAACTTCTGTACAAGCTTTTGATTTTGAAATTGGAGAACAGCAGTATCAAGCTACACATCAAAAGATGAAGGCATGAAGCATGAGCTCAATATAAATATTGCATCTTAGCAATCTAAAATTCTAAATATCAGATATTACCAGAGCAAGTAGCATTTTCATCATACCAAAATGGGAAAAAGTTTGCAAAGTCATTTGTCACAGTATTCAAATATTGAAAACAGAATTGAGCAGCTACAACCATCATAATCAAGCTATAGAAGAACCACATAAAATAGATAAATATAGACTACATGTTCAATGAATAAGAAGAAATTGGTTTTCTTCCTAATATTGGAAGGGAATAGTTAAAATCAAAAAGAATCATCTACCGACAACATCTCTAAGTCGCAACTAGAATTTAGTTCAGTAGACTTTGGCATGTTAATTTATCTCTTTCTAGTCAACTTACTCACAAGGAAAGAAAACCATGTCAGATCAATGAATGGGATCTTTAATCAGTACAAGTGCAAAGTAAAATCATAGGCAAAGAAGGAAACCACTGCCTAAAAAAATTGTATTAAACTAAAAACTCCAGTATTATCAAACGATCTAACACACAACCAACAGAACCAGAAAACAAAAGAAAAGGCAGAAGGTAATTACTAAACAGATGTCTTGAGTAGTCAACAATTCTAAATTACTTAGAGATTGTATAATTATAACATCAAAACAGATTATAAAAATTATACTGCGACTGCGAGTTCTTCAACTTTTGCTTCTATGGTTGTGTCCTACCATCAATCCCATAAAAAGTTCATCAACAAGATAAGTTCCATCCCACTTCCTGCTTCTGAATTCATTAACAAGGATAGATGTCCAAATTTCAAAAAACAAAGAAATAGCACAAGTTCTGGTCCCCAACAAACAAAGCTAAAAGCACAAGGAAAGTCAATTAATTATTTATAATGAAAACATGCCTAGTTAAGTAGAGGTGCATGAAATATCAGATATTAAGCAAAATCAGATAAAGAGAACCACAAAATTCACAAAATTAACCATAAAAAGAAAACCTAAATAATTTTTTAATTAAAAAAAAAGAGTAAATTTTGCAGAAATTAAAACCGACTGATAACAAAGCTAACACCTTCTTGTCCTCGGAGGATTGTGAGAATGGCTGCTTCTTAGCCATAGCAGCCATGGGTGATATGGAGCTGAAGTGACGCCGTTTTCGATCAGGTTCTCCAGTGCTGCCCATTGAAACCCTAACTCCCCGCCCAACAACAGCTTCACTCACATGAAGGTATACCAAATTTCAACACAATCCAAAAATAAGGGAGTAGATATAAAGACCATTCAGTATAGGACACTCTAGACTATTAATTTCTCGAAACCCTAATTTAAACCCAACATTTTTTTCTCTTTTTACTCTAAAACCCTCATACTCGAAATCCCAATCCAAACCTCTCTGTTTATACATCCATAAATTTGTATCTCTGTCTTGGCTTGATAGCTCGATCCCTCCTCATCTTCTCTCTCTCTCTCTCTCTCTCTCTCTCTAAAAGAGCATGCAGTTACCCATCTGTCTCGTTAGAGCAGCAAGAAGAGAAAGAAACGTAATTTGCCTAAGGAGATTGAAATTTCGCGAATGATAGAAGGGCAGTTTTGGTATTACATGCGAACGAGTTTCTGTCCATATACTTCTTCGAGGAATCTGAGGTTCTGATAAAGTTACCGATGGGGGAGAGAAGAGAGCAAGAATTGGGACTTCATTGATGACTTGGGACTTTTCTATTGGCTGTTCTTGAATGTATTGTCGCTCTCCCTCCAGAAATTATATCATGCAACGATTATTTCGTTTACAAATAATATACTCCCTTATTTTATGTTCACTTAAATTAAAAAATATAGTTAATAAATTACATTTATTATTTTTTAATATATCTTTTGAACATATTACTTTTTAAAAAATTAAATTTTAAGAAACAAGTCATTTATATTACTAAATTATTCTTAAAATTAATGCATTTTACATTATTAATAAATTAATATTTAAAAAATTTTATAATTTAAAATAAATGAAAAAATGAATTTACTTTTATAGAATAAAGGGGATGTGAAATAAATAAATTAATAAAATTGTTATAATTTAAATTTTAATTAAAATGTAAATTTATTATTATTTACTTATCACTTTATAATTAATTTATTATATATAGATTTAACTAGTATTTGATATGGAGTAATTTCTCCTCTTATTCATTTAATAGAAAAATTATAAAATATTTATACTACACATAAAAAATCGAGTATTATATAATTTTTGGTAACAAAATTTATATAAATACGAAAGAAAATATACAGGTAATTGAATAATTTTTCTCACTTATACAGTAAAAAAATGAGAATATTCACCCATGCGAGCCAAGTTGTTTGATGATGTGACATCATTTTCCGTTAAAAGATAAAATAATAATTTAAAGAAAAAAATATATATAAATAAATGTGATTTTGTATTTTTATTATTTAAGATGTGCAATTTTTCAGTGATATTTAAATATTTTTGTAATTATACTCATTAGTATTTGAAGGATTAAATCTGTAATGTTGTTTAAAATGCTAACACAGTCCATTTTTTAAGGCTAAATGACAAGAAAATAAAATATTTATGTCAATTATAAATTTTCATTAAACATTTTAATTTTATTAATTTAATTAAAACTTTTTCATATTATTACAAAAATTAAAAATAATTAAACTCATTAATTAATAAATTATTCAATTATTTTTATTTATATATTATCAATTTTAGCTAATTTATCTAATTTTAATTAAAAAAGTTTACATTTTCATTAATTTAATGAATTTCCTACGTAACACCCCAAAAATTTTATTATTTATGAGTATTTTTGGTATTTTAATTTTATTTGAATTTTAGAAATTTTTTTGAGATTTTTCGGATTTTAAAAATCGGGTTCGATTTTCCAAAAATATAAACTTTGATGATTTTTAAAAATTAATTTAAAGACCACGTGGCAAAACTAAAAATATATTTGGAGTCTATGTATTTTTCTGAGTTTTACGGAATTTTTTCGGAATTTTTGGACCTCGTTTTCGATCCCGAGGCAGAGTAAAAATTCAAAATTTTATATTTCGAATCGAACCGGCCGAATCGAACCGGATCGGACCGGTCGAATCGAACCGGCTCCCTTTCCTTTTTCTTCTCCCGCGCGCGTCGTCCCTCTCTTTTCTCTTTCTTTTCTCTCTCCTCCCCTCCCGCGCTGCCGCTTCTCCAGCTCCGCAAATCCGCCGATCCGGCCACCGATTGGATCGGGTCTTGTGTCTAAAATCATCTACTCGGCGAGAGCTTTCCATAGACACCAAGAACGCCGAAATCCATAGAGCGGTTTGTCCGATTTTTGCTCGGGAAGATTTTAGCCCATTTCGACTTTTGGGCTAGATTTCTCGAAAACCGTGAATCCCACGAGGAAACCGAGGCCACCAGCACGCTCCATTCGTCGAGAGCTTCGCAACGACATAAATTTCGAATTTTTCCGACACCATTTTTCGGTGGGTCCCACGGAACTTCACAGTGTAATTTCGAGCATTAAATGAGCTTAGAAAATTCTGAAAAATTTATGTGCTAACCCCCGTGTTATGGGCTTCGTGTAGGTATCCTCGATTCGCGGAAATTCGACAGTTGACCGGTTCGCAAATTTCGGGCGCATGGACTGCGTGACCGGAAAAGTCTCGAATTGGGCGAGGTTTTGGCTAGCCCCCCATTGTCAGACGTCCCGAGCGCGTCCCCGAAGTCGGAATCGGCAAAGGTAAACCCGAACCTAGTTTTTACGTAATTTTCTAGTGCTTAAATGGGATTAAAAATCCATAAAATATTCGTGGTATCTTAGAAAATTACGATTCTTTTTGCAATAGCTTAGTAATATTGCTAAGGACCGCGGGGCAAAGTTTTATAATTTTTAGAGCTTGTTTGGGCAGTTTTTGCAAAAATGATCAACAATAAGGACTAAATTGAAATTTTGCGTATTGTGATGGATGATTGATTTGATGGGCCCAGAGGGCTGTGTGATATGATTGAACCGTTGATGTATGGATTGTGAGTATAGAAGTGCTTTTTAGCCCTTTGCAGTTGGGTAGGTCCTAGGTATAGGGAGACTCACTGGATTTTCTGCACGACTTAGGACGTAATTGGTCTTTTTCTTTATTTGTATTGAGTCGATTGTATTAAATAAATGTAATATGATTGTCGTGAGCCGATGCCTTTCTTCCTCCGCCCACCGCCACAAAGTAATTTGTCGTCAAGTCCGTGAGTAAAATATTAATTTTAATTATAATTTCGATATTATTATATGTTCAAAGATGCCCATGCATCACTTATATGCATATATTTATGTAGTTAAACTCTAGGCACGATTTATGTTGCATTCATAATCATGATGTACCATGGATGTTGTTGTGGTAATTTGGAGCAGCGTGCGTTGGCGTGCGTGTGATGTGGTGTGGACTATGGAAAGGACGGTAGTCACGCTTGAGTAATTGGCCGACCTGCTCCTTCGAGGGGTAGTCACCGCTTGAGTAATTATTGGGACCCTCGATTTGGTTATTAAGTGGAAGTCCGAGCTTGAGTAATTCGGCCGCACTGTTGGATTTAAGAGAGTCAGATAGGGGATCACCCCATATGTTATGATTGATACTACAGGTGTGTGAGTGCTCCAAATTACCTTTTTGATGTTATGATGTGAAAATGTTGTGTATATTGCATTTCACTCTACAAAGTTGCATTAGTTTCAGATAGTTATAGAGATTATAGTTAAGATTGATATTTTACTCTCCGAGTCGAACGCTCACTCTGCTCAAAAATTTTTACAGCCACAGGAGGATATTTTGTTCAGGTTAACTCGCCTTTTTACCTCGCAGTTGTTTATCAATATTGTGTAATTTTAATTACTCCTAGAATTTCCGCATGTGTTAGCGTAATTATTTGAAATTGGTCCGTAATATTATATTCATGTTGGACCCGTAAACTTAATATTTTAAGTCTGCTTGATGGATTGGATGAGGAGCCGAGCTCCCATTTATTATTATGTTGATGAGTATGTGGAGGGTGAGCCGAGCTCCCAATGGATTGTTTATTGTGTTTACAGTGTCGGGTGAGTCGAAAACTCCCGTTGGAAAGTCCATTTTATGGCCTGACTCATCCGCTTGTTTTCTTGATATTGGGCCCAAATGCGCCTTAGAGTTGGGTTAATGAATAGTTAAGGCTTACTACGGCCTCGGGGCTTTAGGTCGCCTGTGTCCTAGTGCCGGCCCACCTATAGGTTGGGTCGTGACAAATGTGGTATCGAGCTTAGGTCCATTCCTAGGGAAAAGTTGTCTAAAGTGTTGGGAAAAGTCTAATAGGAGTCACATGCGGAAAAATAGGGTCCATATTCGTCTTGCATTGTCATCTTTGCTTCTAGTTTCTGCTCCATATGTTATGTATGAATATGAGTCTATAGAGTCGTAATGTGCGCTTTGAATTTTGTGGGCTAATGTCTTGAATTTCGTGAAAATGCGTAGAAGGTGAGAGGTGCCATCGCACGAGCCGATGTGCCTGACGAGGTGTCAGCACAGGATGAGGCGCCTGCCCCGAGGAGGCGGGGTAGGAGGCCTAGAGCTGCTCAAGTAGAAGAGCAGCTACCCACAGTTCAAGAACAGTCTTTCATGGCACAGGGTCCCATGGACCCCATGGCAGCTACTCTAGCTGGTCTGCAGAGAACCATCGACATGATGGCGCAGTATATGGTCCACCCTCCACAGCAGCAGCAGTCCACCGCACCAAGAGGGGAACCTTACAAACAGATCATAAATTTTAAGAAGTTGGTGCCTGGTACCTATGATGTGTCAGACGATGCATATCGGTTTTTGGATTCCTGCAGACAGGCAGGAACAGAATTACAGTTGACTGATAGAAGATTGATAGAATGTATGCAGCACGTCATGGGGCCCATGCCTAGGCAATGGATGAATGACTACGTGTTACCCCGGATGGAGGGTTTGACATGGGCTCGCCAGGAACTTTTTATCAATCGGTTTGTGCGTAAAGCTTCAGAGATCGAAGCGGTGGGCCTTTGAGGCCTTAAGACAGAATGGCGTGTCAGAGATGAATATGCTCTGCAATTCTCGAATTGAGCAGATATGTCCCTTCAGAAGTATCTACAGAGACTATGAAGGTGAAAAGATTCCTAAAGGGGCTTGACAGAGGTATGCGAACTGGCCATGATGTCGATCGCCTTTTGATGTGGTGGTTGATCGAGCTGCATGATTGAGATTAGCTATGGCCGTGGATGACAAATGAAGAGCAAAGAAAAACATAGCAGAGTGTTCATCATGTGTCCCTTCAATGGGTACTCCTGACGGTGGTGGCTGTGGTAATTACAGAGGAAAGGGTAGGAGCAAGAGAAGTGGTTTCGCACACGACCACGAGGATCTGCACACGCAGACGGATCCAGCAGTGGTAACAGCTGGGGTACAGAGTTCTGGTCCGTTCAGATCCTCCTTGGCACCTTGTGCACGTGGTGGAAGAGGACATTCAGACCTTGTTTGATGGGATCAGAGTATGCTTGTGTGGCCAACCGGTCACTTTGCTAGAGAATGCCCCATGTTCAATGAGCCACGATGGGGTCACGTGGTTCTTGCGAATGTTCCTCGACGCTTGTATCCGGTGCTTCCAACATGGCAGCGATCAAGTACAACAGGCCGAGGACAAGGGGGACGTGGATTTGGAGGCGATCAAGAGGTAGAAGTCGATGATCGTGGTTACGCCACTCGTAGGGGTCAAGCTCAGTTTTCACCCCGACCCACCAGATGCTCAAGCTTCAAATGCGCCAGGCGTGTATTCTTCCGTCTGTTCTTATGAGGCTCGTGTTTTGATAGATCCGGTGCTACGCACTCATTTGTCTCCCCTGTGTTTGCCATGAGGTTGGGTAGAAACCCTACAACCTTAGAATGCCCTTTATCGGTAGCTACCCCACTTAGTGACAACATAGATGTAGACATGGTATTTCCGGGCAGCCCAATGGTAGTGGATGGAAAGATCCTCCCAGCAGACTTGGTTCCTCTACCAGTAATGGATTTCGATGTAATCCTGGGGATGGACCGTTGGCAACTCATTATGCCACCTTAGACCGCAGGAACAAAGGTATACTTCCACATACCGTGTGGAAGAGTTTAGCTTTGATGGTGACAGAGCGTGGCTCCATATAATTTGGTGTCGCAATTAGTGCCGAAAAATGTTGAGGCGTGGATGCCAAGGGTATTTGGCATTGGTGAGAGATACATCCGTAGAAGGTGTCGCATGGAAAATGTTCCTGTTGTCAGAGAATTCATGGATGTCTTCCCTGAAGAGCTTCCAGGGTTGCCACCAGAAAGGGGAATAGAGTTCTGCATTGATGTTATTCCGGGTACAAACCCCATATCGATGCCACCTTACAGGATGGCACCAGCAGAATTGAAAGAGCTGAAGGAGCAACTACAGGAGCTCTTGGACAAGGGTTTCATACATCCGAGCACTTCACCACGGGTGCTCCTGTTCTATTTGTGAGAAAGAAGGATGGGTCATTGAGGTTGTGTATCGACTACGCATACCGAACAAGGTGATCGTGAAGAACAAGTATCCACTTCCTCGGATCGATGATTTGTTTGATCACCCAAGGAGCTAGATTCTTTTCAAGATAGACTGCGTCGAGCTACCATCAATTGAGAATCGGGAATGAGGACGTGTCCAAAACGGCTTTCGTGACAAGATATGGTCATTATGAGTTCTTGGTGATGTCTTTTGGACTCACTAATGCACCAAGACCTTCATGGACTTGATGAACAGGGTGTTCAAGCCATTTTTGGACCGCTTTGTCATCGTATTCATAGATGACATTCGTATACTCTGGACCGAGGAAGAACACGTGTGGCACTTGAGGATGGTGTTGCAGACTTTGAGGAGCACCACTATACGCCAAATTTTCAAATGTGAATTTTGGCTAGAAAGCATCTCATTCTTGGGACACGTGGTTTCAAGTGACGTATTCAAGTGGATCCCAAGAAAATTGAAGTCAGAATCGATTGGCTTAGGCCTACAACAACCATCGAGGTGCGAAGTTTTCGGGTTTAGTAGCTACTACGAGCGTTTTGTGCAAGATTTCTCCGTGATAGCGGCTCCCTAACTAAGTTGACCAGAAGAATGTTCCATTCATTTGGACAGATGATCGTGAGGTGAGTTTCCGAAGCTCAAGGAGTGTCTAACCACCGCCTCGTGTTGACACTACCCGTGAGTGGTGAAGGATACGCTGGTAATCGTGACGCCTCGAGTTGGCCTAGGTGTGTTTTGATGCAATGGAAAGGTAGTGGCTTATGCTTCAAGGCAACTGAAGAGGCATGAGCAGAACTACCCCACCCATGATTTGGAAATGGCGGCTGTAGTCTTTGCACTTAAAATCTGGAGACACTACCTGTACGGTGAAGTGTGCGAGATATACACCACCACAAGAGTTTAAAGTACATCTTCCAACAGAGGGATTTAAACTTGAGACAGAGGAGATGGATGGAGCTTCAAAGACTATGATTGCACCATCCAGTACCACCACAGGAAGGCCAATGTTGTGGCAGATGCCTTGAGCGAGAAAAATCTTCCAGCGCTTGGCGCACATTTCACAGAGAAAAGACCATTGATTCAGAAGTACATGAGTTGATGGATCAAGGTATAATACTAGATCTGTCAGATGAGGGGGTATTGTTGGCTCACTTTTCAGTGAGGCCAGACTTGAGGGACAGAGTTAGAGTTTCCCAGCACAGAGACCAACAATTGATGAAGATCATAGAAAGAGTACAAAGAAGGTGAAGGTGGTGAGTTTGGATTTGCCAATGATGGCGCCCTAGTGCAAGGTTCTAGGATATGTGTGCCCGATGTGGACAACCTCAGAATGAAATCATGCAAGAGGCACACTATACATCAGACAAGATCCACCTGAGTTCCACCAAGATGTACCATGATGTGAAAGATAGCTACCGGTGGAATGGCATGAAGAGAGACATAGCGACTTTGTGTCCAAGTGCTTGACTTGTCGAAGGTGAAGTTTGAACACCAGAGACCGTCAGTGGAAGTCGCAAGAGCTCCCTATCCCAGAATGGAAGTGGGAAATGATTACTATGGATTTTGTGGATCGGGTTGCCTCGTACCACGCGAGGAGATGACTCGATATGGGTAATTGTAGACCGCTTGACCAAATCAGCTCACTTCTTACAGAAGACTACATACTCGGGCACAAGATGCCCGCTCTACATTCGAGAAATAGTCGATTGCATGGAGTTCCGGCTTCCATAATATCCGACAGAGGGCTGATTCACTTCTCGCTTTGGAGAAAGTTGCAGGAGGCACTTGGCACACAGCTTGAACTTCAAGCATGCCTTCCACCCTCGCATGCAGCGGATAGTCCGAAAGGACGATCCAAACACTGGAAGACATGCTTCGCATGAGTGTCTTGGATTTTGGAGGTCAATGGGATGAGCAGCTAGCTTTGGTGGAGTTTGCCTACAACAACAGTTATCACTCCAGCATAGGGATGGCACCCTATGAGGCACTATATGGAAGAAAGTGTAGGTCTCTCCGTGTTGGACAGAAATGGGGAAGCAAGGGTGCATGATGTAGACACAGTGCAAGACACTTGAGAGATGGTTCCTTTAATCGTGAACGATCAAAACAAATTTTCAAGATGGCGTAAGAGTTATGCAGACCCCAGACGGAGGGATGTGGAGTTTGCAGTGGGCGACTATGTATTCCTGAAGGTATCTCCAATGAAGGGAGTCATGAGATTCGGAAAGAAGGGCAAGTTGGCACCTCGGTATATCGGACCTTTTGAGGTTACTGATAGAGTTGGAGCAGTTGCCTACCGGTTAGAGCTACCACCCAACCTTTCTCACGTTCATCCCGTGTTTCACATCTCCATGCTCAAGAAATACATTCCCGATCCTTCTCATGTCTCGCATTGGATGTGATAGAGCTAAAAGAAAATTTGACATTTGAGGAGCAGCCTGTAGCCATAGTGGACTACCAAGTGAGACAGCTGAGATCAAAACAGATCCCTATGGTTAAGGTTTTGTGGAGGAGTCAGTCGGTGGAAGAGTGCACCTGGGAGTCAAAACGGGACATGCGTAGCAAGTACCCTTATTTGTTCAATGTATAATCATGTGCTTTATTCTGCCTTGTGTAAAAATTCGAGGACGAATTTTCTGTAAGGGGGGAAGAATGTAACACCCCAAAAATTTTATTATTTATGAGTATTTTTGGTATTTTAATTTTATTTGAATTTTAGAAATTTTTTTGAGATTTTTCGGATTTTAAAAATCGGGTTCGATTTTCCGAAAATATAAACTTTGATGATTTTTAAAAATTAATTTAAAGACCACGTGGTAAAACTAAAAATATATTTGGAGTCTACGTATTTTTCTGAGTTTTACGGAATTTTTTCGGAATTTTTGGAGCTCGTTTTCGGTCCCGAGGCAGAGTAAAAATTCAAAATTTTGTATTTTGAATCGAACCGGCCGAATCGAACCGGCCGAATCGAACCAGACCGGATCGGACCGGTCGAATCGAACCGGCTCCCTTTCCTTTTTCTTCTCCCGCGCGCGTCGTCCCTCTCTTTTCTCTTTCTTTTCTCTCTCCTCCCCTCCCCTGCGCGCGCGCATCGCTCCAGTTTCTCCGGCCAAATCCGGCCGATCCGGCCACCGATTGGACCGGGTCTTGTGTCTAAAATCATCTACTCGGCGAGAGCTTTCCATAGACACCAAGAACGCCGAAATCCATCGAGCAGTTTGTCCGATTTTTGCTCGGGAAGATTTTAGCCCATTTCGACTTTTGGGCTAGATTTCTCGAAAACCGTGAATCCCACGAGGAAACCGAGGCCACCAGCACGCTCCATTCGTCGAGAGCTTCGCAACAACATAAATTTCGAATTTTTCCGACACCATTTTTCGGTGGGTCCCACGGAACTTCACAGTGTAATTTCGAGCATTAAATGAGCTTAGAAAATTCTGAAAAATTTATGTGCTAACCCCCGTGTTATGGGCTTCGTGTAGGTATCCTCGATTCGCGGAAATTCGACAGTTGACCGGTTCGCAAATTTCGGGCATGCACCGTGGACCGGAAAAGTCTCCGAATTGGGCCGAGGTTTTGGCTAGCCCCCCATTGTCAGACGTCCCGAGCGCGTCCCCGAAGTCGGAATCGGCAAAGGTAAACCCGAACCTAGTTTTTACGTAATTTTCTAGTGCTTAAATAGGATTAAAAATCCATAAAATATTCGTGGTATCTTAGAAAATTACGATTCTTTTTGCAATAGCTTAGTAATATTGCTAATGACCATGGGCAAAGTTTTATAATTTTTAGAGCTTGTTTGGGCAGTTTTTGCAAAAATGATCAACAATAAGGACTAAATTGAAATTTTGCGTATTGTGATGGATGATTGATTTGATGGGCCCAGGAGGGGCTGTGTGATATGATTGAACTGTTGATGTATGGATTGTGAGTATAGAAGTGCGTTTTTAGCCCTTTTGCAGGTTGGGTAGGTCCTAGGTATAGGGGAGACTCTGCCGGATTTTCGGCACGACTTAGGACGTAATTGGTATTTTTCTTTATTTGTATTGAGTCGATTGTATTAAATAAATGTAATATGATTGTCGGTGAGCGGACAGACCTTCTTCCTCCGCCCACGCCACGATAATTTGTCGTCAAGTGCGTGAGTAAAATATTAATTTTAATTATAATTTCGATATTATTATATGTTCAGCATGCCCATGCATCACTTCTATGCATATATTTATGTAGTTAAACTCTAGGCACGATTTATGTTGCATTCATAACTGTTGATGTACCATGGATGTTGTTGTGATAATTTGGAAGCGGTGTCGTGCGTTGGCGTGCGTGTGATGTGCTGTGGACTATGGAAAGGACGGGTAGTCACGGCTTGAGTAATTATTGGGACCTGTTCCTTCGAGGGGTAGTCACGGCTTGAGTAATTATTGGGACCCTCGATTTGGTTATTAAGTGGAAGTCCGAGCTTGAGTAATTCGGCACTGAAGTTGGATTTAAGAGAGCTGTATAGGGGATCAGCTCCCATATGTTATGATTGATACTACAGGGTGTGTGAGTGCTCCAAATTACCTTTTTGATGTTATGATGTGAAAATGTTATGTATGTTGCATTTCACTCTACAGGTTGCATTAGTTTCAGATAGTTATAGAGATTATAGTTAAGATTGATATTTTACTCTCTGAGTCGAACGCTCACTCCTGTTCAAAAATTTTTACAGGCCACAGGAGGATATTTTGTTCTGGGTTAACCTGCCTTTTTACCTCGCAGGTTGTTTATCAATATTATGTAATTTTAATTACTCCTAGAATTTCCGCATGTGTTAGCAGTAATTATTTGAAATTGGTCTATAATATTATATTCATGTTGGACCTGTAAACTTAATATTTTAAGTCTGTTTGATGGATTGGATGAGGGAGCTGAGCTCCCATTTATTATTATGTTGATGAGTATGTGGAGGGTGAGCTGAGCTCCCCAATGGATTGTTTATTGTGTTTACAGGTCGGGTGAGTCGAAAACTCCCCGTTGGAAAGTCCATTTTATGGCCGGACTCTGTCCGTTTGTTTTCTTGATATTGGGCCCAAATGGGCCTTAGAGTTGGGTTAATGAATAGTTAAGGCTTACTACGGGCCTCGGGGGCTTTAGGCTGGCCCAGGTCCTAGTGCCGGTCCGGCCCATAGGTTGGGTCGTGACAATAACAATTGAATAGTATATCTAATATACATTGTTATCTTAATTTTAATTTTATCTCTCTTTATATTTTATTTTTAATTCACATTTATTATTATTTTAACTCGAATTTAAGCATAATAAATAAAAAAAATCCTTAAATATTTAAGCATAAATATTAATAAATATTATAACGAAAACAAATCTAATTATAACTTTCAAAATAATAAGTATTTGATTTAATAAAATAATATTTTTATTTGATTTATGTAAGACTTATTGTTGAAATGATAAAAGAAATTAATATTAATTATGTAGATAAATATTTGAATTATTTTTTTATTAATTAAATCATCTAATTAAATAAATTATTAAAATTAAATTTAATGTGAAAATTTGAGATTGGGACTAAGATTAAAAAATTTTACTAAAATTAATAAAACTTATAAAAGCCTGAATTTCTTATTTTAATGAGTTTTTTTGGCACGTATTTTGTAACACCCCAAATTTTATTAATTATGAGTATTTTTGATATTTAAATTTTATTTAAATTTTAGGAAATTTTTTGAGATTTTTCGGATTTTAAAAATCGGGTTCGATTTTCCGAAAATATAAACTTTGATGATTTTTAAAAATTTATTTAAAGACCACGTGGCAAAACTAAAAATATATTTGGAGTCTACGTATTTTTCTGAGTTTTCGAGAATTTTTTCGGAATTTTTGGACCTCGTTTTCGGTCCCGAGGCAGAGTAAAAATTCAAAATTTTGTATTTCGAATCGAACCGGCCGAATCGAACCGGACCGGATCGGACCGGTCGAATCGGACCGGTCTCTTCTCTTTTTCTTCCTCTTCCTCCTTGCGACTCCCCTTCTCTCTCTCTTTTCTCTCTCCTCCCCTCCCTGGCCACCGCCTCCCTGCGCCCTCCTCGCCGCCGCCTCCCGGCCGTCGGCCCGGTGACGCGAACGGAAAACGCGCGCGATTCTCCCCCTGCGCGCGTCGCGCCGCTTCAGCTTCCTCGGCCAAATCCGGCCGATCCGGTCACCGATTGGACCGGGTCTTGTGTCCAAAACCATCTACTCGGCGAGAGCTTTCCATAGACACCAAGAACGCCGAAATCCATCGAGCGGATTGTCCGATTTTAGCTCGGGAAGATTTTAGCCCATTTCGACTTTTGGGCTAGATTTCTCGAAAACCGTGAATCCCACGAGAAAACCGAGGCTACCAGCACGCTCCACTCGACGAGGGCTTCGCGGGATATTAATTTCAAAATTTTCCGACAACGTTTTTCGGTGGGTCCCACGGAAATTCGCAGTGTATTTTCGAGCATTAAATAAGCTTAGAAAATTCTGAAAATTTATGTACTAACCCCGTGTTATGGGCCCGTGTAGGTATTCTCATTTCGCGGAAATTCGATTGGCCAAGATGCGAAATTCGGCGGACAAACCGATTCTGGAAAAGTCTCGAATTGGCGAGGTTTTGGCTAGCCCCATTGTCGACATCCCGAGCGTTCAAGTCGGAATCGGCAAAGGTAAACCCGAACCTTGTTTTTTCGTAATTTTCTAGTGCTTAAATAGGATTAAAAATCCATAAAATATTCGTGGTAGCTTAGAAAATTACGATTCTTTTTGCAATAGCTTAGTAATATTGCTAAGGACCGCGGGGCAAAGTTTTAGAATCTTTAGAGTTGATTTGGGCAGTTTTTGCAAAAATGGTCAATTATAGGGACTAAATTGAAATTTTACATATTGTGATGAATGATTGGTTTGGTGGGCCCAGGAGGGGCTGTGTGATATGACTGAGTTGTGGATATATGGATTGTGAGTATAGAAGTGTGTTTTGAACCCTTTTTCAGGTTGGTTAGGTCCTAGGTATAGGGGGGACTCTGCCGGATTTTCGGCACGACTTAGGACGTATTTGGGTCTTTTCTTGATTTGTATTGAGTCATTTGTATTAAATGATTGTAATATGATTGTCAGGTGAGCCGGGACAGCCTTCTTCCTCCGCCCAGCCACCACAGTGATTTGTCGTCAAGTCTGTGAGTAAAATATTAATTTTAACTGTAATTTCGATATTATTATATGTTCAGCATGCCCATGCATCACTTATATGCATATATTTATGTAGTTAAACTCTAGGCACGAATTATGTTGCATTGATAACTGTTAATGTGCCATGAGTGTTATTGTGGTAATTTGGAGCAGTGTGCGTGCGTTGGCGTGCGTGTGATGTGGTGTGGACTATGGATAGGACGGGTAGACACGGCTTGAGTTCTTCGCTGGGACCCGGTCCTTCGGGGTAGACACGGCTTGAGTTCTTCGCTGGGACCCCGATTTGGTATTTAAGTGGAAGTCCGAGCTGAGTTCTTCGCTGGCACCAGATTGGATTTAAGAGAGCTGTATAGGGGATCAGCTCCCATATACTATGAATGATGTTACAGGGTGTGTGAGTGCTCCAAATTACCTTTTTGATGCTATGATGTGAATATGATGTTGATGTTGCATTTCACTCTACAGGTTGCATTAGTTTCAGATAGTTATAGAGATTATAGTTAAGATTGATATTTTACTCTCTGAGTTGAACGCTCACTCCTGTTCAAAAATTTTTACAGGCCGCAGGAGGATATTTTATTCTGGATTAACCTGCTTTTATACTTCGCAGGTTGTTTATCAATATTGTGTAATTTTAATTACTCCTAGAATTTCCGCATGTGTTAGCAGTATTTATTTGAATTTGGTCTGTAATATTTTTATCATGTTGGACCTGTAAACTTAAATATGTTATGCATGTTGATGGATTGGATGAGGGAGCTGAGCTCCCATTTATTTTATGTTGATGAGTATGTGGAGGGTGAGCTGAGCTCCCCAATTGAGTATTTATTGTGTTTACAGGTCGGGTGAGTCAAAAACTCCCCGTTGGAAAGTCCATTTTATGGCCGGACTCTGTCCGTTTGTTTTCTTGAAATTGGGCCCAAATGGGCCTTAGAGTTGGGTTAATGAATAGTTAAGGCTTACTACGGGCCTCGAGGGCTTTAGGTGGCCTGTGTCCTAGTCTGGTCCGGCCCATAGGTTGGGTCGTGACAAATGTGGTATCAGAGCTTAGGCTCCAGATTCTTAGGGAATATTGTCTAAAGTGTTGGGAAGAGTCTAATAGGAGTCACATGCGGAAATATAGGGTCCACATTCGTCTTGCATTGTCATCTTTGCTTCTAGTTTCTGCTCCATATGTTATGTATAAATATGAGTCTATAGAGTCAGATAATGTGCGCTTGAATTTTGTGGGCTAATCTGCTGAATTTCAGAAAATGCGTAGAAGCGGTGAGAGCCGCCATCGCACTGTAGAACCAGATGTGCCCGACGAAGTGTCGGCACAGGATGAGGCGCCTGCCCCGAGGAGGCGGGGTAGGAGGCCTAGAGCTGCTCAAGTAGAGGAGCAGCCAACCCCAGTACAGGAACAGTCCTTTATGGCACAGGGTCCCATGGACCCCATGGCAGCTACTCTAGCTGGTCTGCAGAGAACCATCGACATGATGGCTCAGTATATGGTCCATCCTCCACAGCAGCAGCAGTCCACCGCACCACGAGAGGAATCTTACAAGCAGATCATAAACTTCAAGAAGTTGGTGCCCGGTACTTATGATGTGTCAGACGACGCATATCGGTTTTTAGATTCCTGCAGACAGGCAGGAACAGAATTACAGTTGACTGATAGAAGATTGGTAGAGTGTATGCAGCACGTCATGGGGCCTATGCCTAGACAATGGATGAATGACTACGTGTTACCCCGGATGGAGGGTTTGACATGGGCTCAGTTTGTGGAACTTTTTGTCAATCGGTTTGTGCCAGAAAGCTTCAGAGATCAGAAACAGTGGGCCTTTGAGGCCTTAAGACAGAATGGCAGGTCTGTAGATGAATATGCTACAGAATTTCTGGAATTGAGCAGATATGCCCCTGTAGCAGTAGCTACAGAAAAGATGAAGGTGAAAAGATTCCTAAAGGGGCTTGACAGGAGGTATGCGAACCTGGCCATGATGTCTGATCAGTCTTTTGATGTGGTGGTGGATCGAGCCAGACAGATTGAGGTTAGCTATGCTGTGGATGACAGCGGAAGAGCAAAGAAAAACAGAGCAGAGGGTTCTTCAGGTGTTCCCCACATGGGTACTATGGATAGTGGTGGCCAAACTACTTACAGAGGAAGAAGCAGAAATAAGAGGAGTGGATTTAGACACAAATCCCGAGGGTTCAGACCAGGGTACGGATCCAGCAGTGGTAGCGATTCGAGGCAAGCGATTCTGCTCGTTCAGATCCTCTTTGGCACCGTGTGCACAGTGTGGAAGAGGACATTCAGGACCTTGTTTGATGGGGTCTGGAGTATGCTTCAGTGTGGCCAACGGGGCCACTTTGCTAGAGATCGCCGTTTTGATGAGCCACAGATGGGGTCACAGGGTGCTGTTGCGAATGTTCCTCGACAGTTGTATCCGGGTGCTTCCCACATGGCGGCGATCGATTCAATGTGGCCGAGGACAAGGGGGACGTGGATTTGGAGGCAGATCAGGAGGTAGAAGTCAGTATCAGGGTTCTGCCACTCAGGGTAGGGGACAAGCTCGAGTTTTCACCCTGACCCACCAGGATGCTCAAGCTTCAAATGCAGTTGTGGCAGGTATTCTTCAGGAATCATCTTATGAGGCTCGTGTTTTGATAGATCCGGGTGCTACGCACTCATTTGTCTCCCCTGTGTTTGCCATGAGGTTGGGTAGAAACCCTACAACTTTAGAATGCCCTTTGTCAGTAGCTACCCCACTTAGCGACAACATAGAGGTAGATATGGTTTTTCCGGGTAGCCCAGTGGTAGTGGATGGAAAGATCCTCCCAGCAGACTTGGTTCCTCTACCAGTAATGGATTTCGATGTAATCCTGGGGATGGACTGGTTGGCAGCTCATTATGCCACCTTAGACTGCAGGAACAAAAAGGTGTATTTCCACATACCTGGTGTGGAAGAGTTTAGTTTTGATGGTGACAGGAGCGTGGCTCCATATAATTTGGTGTCAGCAATTAGTGCTAGAAAAATGTTGAGGCGTGGATGCCAAGGGTATTTGGCTTTAGTGAGAGATACATCTGTAGAAGGTGTCAGCATGGAAAATGTTCCTGTTGTCAGAGAATTTATGGATGTCTTCCCTGAAGAGCTTCCAGGGTTGCCACCAGGAAGGGAAATAGAGTTCTGCATTGATGTTATTTCGGGTACAAACCCCATATCGATGCCACCTTACAGGATGGCACCAGCAGAATTGAAAGAGCTGAAGGAGCAACTACAGGAGCTTTTGGACAAGGGTTTCATACGTCCGAGCACTTCACCCTGGGGTGCTCCTGTTCTATTTGTGAGAAAGAAGGATGGGTCATTGAGGTTGTGTATCGACTACGCATACCAACAAGGTCACTGTGAAGAACAAGTATCCACTTCCTCGGATCGATGATTTGTTTGATCAGCTCCAAGGAGCTAGATTCTTTTCCAAGATAGACCTGCGATCAGGCTACCATCAGTTGAGAATCAGGAATGAGGACGTGTCCAAAACGGCTTTCAGGACAAGATATGGTCATTATGAGTTCTTGGTGATGTCTTTTGGACTCACTAATGCACCAGCAGCCTTCATGGACTTGATGAACAGGGTGTTCAAGCCATTTTTGGACCGTTTTGTCATCGTATTCATAGATGACATTCTGGTATACTCTCGGACTGAGGAAGAACACGTGTGGCACTTGAGGATGGTGTTGCAGACTTTGAGGGAGCACCAGCTATATGCCAAATTTTCAAAATGTGAATTTTGGCTAGAAAGCATCTCATTCTTGGGACACGTGGTTTCTAGAGACGGTATTCAAGTGGATCCCAAGAAAATTGAAGCTGTAACTGATTGGCTTAGGCCTACAACAGTCACTGAGGTGCGAAGTTTTCTGGGTTTAGCTGGTTACTATAGGCGTTTTGTACAAGATTTCTCCAGGATAGCGGCTCCCCTAACTAAGTTGACCAGGAAGAATGTTCCATTCATTTGGACAGATGACTGTGAGGTGAGTTTCCAGAAACTCAAGGAGTGTCTAACCACTGCCCCTGTGTTGACACTACCTGTGAGTGGTGAAGGATACACCGTGTATTGTGACGCCTCCAGAGTTGGCCTAGGGTGTGTCTTGATGCAGAATGGAAAGGTAGTGGCTTATGCTTCAAGGCAGCTGAAGAGGCATGAGCAGAACTACCCCACCCATGATTTGGAAATGGCGGCTGTAATCTTTGCACTAAAAATCTGGAGACACTACCTGTATGGTGAAGTGTGCGAGATATACACCGACCATAAGAGTTTGAAGTACATCTTCCAACAGAGGGACTTGAACTTGAGACAGAGGAGATGGATGGAGCTTCTGAAAGACTATGATTGCACCATCGGTACCACCACAGGAAGGCCAATGTTGTAGCAGATGCCTTGAGCGAGAAAATCTTCCGCGCTTTGGCACATTTCAAAGAGAGAAGAGACCATTGATTCAGGAGGTACATGAGTTGATGGATCAAGGTTTAATCCTAGATCCTTCATATGAGGGGGTATTGTTGGCTCACTTTTCAGTGAGGCCAGACTTGAGGGACAGAGTTAGAGTTTCCCAAACACGAGACCAACAATTGATGAAGATCATAGAAAGAGTACAAGGTGAAGGTGGTGAGTTTGGATTTGCCAATGATGGCGCCCTAGTGCAAGGTTCTAGGATATGTGTGCCCGATGTGGACAACCTCAGGAATGAAATCATGCGAGAGGCACACTACACACTGTACAGTGTCCACCCAGGTTCCACCAAGATGTACCATGATGTGAAAGATAGCTAGTGGTGGAATGGCATGAAGAGCGACATAGCAGACTTTGTGTCCAAGTGCTTGACTTGTCGAAGGTGAAGTTTGAACACTGAGACCGTCGTGAAGCCGCAAGAGCTCCCTATCCTGAATGGAAGTGGGAAATGATCACTATGGATTTTGTGGATCGGGTTGCCTCGTACCACGCGAGGATATGATTCGATATGGGTAATTGTAGACCGCTTGACCAAATCACTCACTTCTTACCAGAAGACTACATACTGTGGGCACAAGATGCGGCTCTACATTCGAGAAATAGTCAGATTGCATGGAGTTCCGGCTTCCATAATATCGGATAGAGGGCCCCAGTTCACTTCTCGGTTTTGGAGAAAGTTGCAGGAGGCACTTGGCACACAATTGAACTTCAAGATGCCTTCCACCCTCGCATGCACTGACATTGAAAGGACAATCCAAACATCGAAGACATGCTTCGCATGAGTGTCTTGGATTTTGGAGGTCAATGGGATGAGCATTAGCTTTGGTGGAGTTTGCCTATAACAACGATTATCACTCCAAAGATAGGGATGGCACCCTATGAGGCACTATATGGAAGAAAGTGTAGGTCTCCTCTGTGTTGGACGTAAATGGGGAAGCGAAGGTGCATGATGTAGACCTAGTGCAAGACACTTGCAGGTAGTTCCTTTAATCGTGAACGATCGAGACAGCTTTCGATGAAGCGTAAGAGTTATGCACTGCAGACGGAGGGATGTGGAGTTTGCAAAGCGACTATGTATTCCTGAAGGTTTCTCCAATGAAGGGAGTCATGAGATTTGGAAAGAAGGGCAAGTTGGCACCTCGGTATATTGGACCTTTTGAGGTTACCGATAGAGTTGGAGCAGTTGCCTACCGGTTGGAACTACCACCCAACCTTTCTCACGTTCATCCCGTGTTTCACATCTCCATGCTCAGGAAATACATTCCCGATCCTTCTCACGTACTGCAGCCGGATGTGATAGAGCTAAAAGAGAACTTGACATTTGAGGAGCGACAGAGCCATAGTGGACTACCAAGTGAGACAGCTGAGATCTAAACAGATCCCTATGGTTAAGGTTTTGTGGAGGAGTCAGTCAGTGGAAGAGTGCACCTGGGAGTCAGAACGGGACATGCGTAGCAAGTACCCGTATTTGTTCAATGCATAATCATGTGTTTTATTCTGCCTTGTGTAAAAATTCGAGGACGAATTTTCTGTAAGGGGGGAAGAATGTAACACCCCAAATTTTATTAATTATGAGTATTTTTGATATTTAAATTTTATTTAAATTTTAGGAAATTTTTTGAGATTTTTCGGATTTTAAAAATCGGGTTCGATTTTCCGAAAATATAAACTTTGATGATTTTTAAAAATTTATTTAAAGACCACGTGGCAAAACTAAAAATATATTTGGAGTCTACGTATTTTTCTGAGTTTTCGGGAATTTTTTCGGAATTTTTGGACCTCGTTTTCGGTCCCGAGGCAGAGTAAAAATTCAAAATTTTGTATTTCGAATCGAACCGGCCGAATCGAACCGGACCGGACCGGTCGAATCGGACCGGTCTCTTCTCTTTTCTTCCTCTTCCTCCGCGACGCACTCCGCTTCTCTCTGTCTTTTCTCTCTCCTCCCCGCCACCGCCCGGCCGCCTCCTGCGCCCTCCCCTGGCGCGCCTCCCGGCCGTCCCGGCCCGTGACCAGCCGGAACGCGCGATTCTCCCCTGCTGCGTCGCGCCGCCAGCCTTCCTCGGCCGATCCGTCACCGTCCGATTGGACGGGTCTTGTGTCCAAAACCATCTACTCGGCGAGCTTTCCATAGACACCAAGAACGCCAAATCCATCGAGCGGATTGTCCGATTTTAGCTCGGGAATATTTTAGCCCATTTCGACTTTTGGGCTAGATTTCAAAACCGTGAATCCCACGAGAAAACCGAGGCTACCAAAGACGCTCCACTGACGAGGGCTTGCGGGATATTAATTTCAAAATTTTCCGACAACGTTTTTGGTGGGTCCCACGGAAATTCGAAGTGTATTTTCGAGCATTAAATAAGCTTAGAAAATTCAGAAAAATATATCAACTAACCCCCGTGTTATGGGCTTCGTGTAGGTATTCTCATATCGCGGAAATTCGGACGATTGACCGGTCTGAAATTCCGCGCATGCACTGCTACGGAAAAGTCTCCGAATTGGGCCGAGGTTTTGGCTAGCCCCCCATTGTCAGACGTCCCGAGCGCTGCCTCAAGTCGAATCTGCAAAGGTAAACCCGAACCTTGTTTTTTCGTAATTTTCTAGTGCTTAAATAGGATTAAAAATCCATAAAATATTCGTGGTAGCTTAGAAAATTACGATTCTTTTTGCAATAGCTTAGTAATATTGCTAAGGACCGCGGGGCAAAGTTTTAGAATCTTTAGAGTTGATTTGGGCAGTTTTTGCAAAAATGGTCAATTATAGGGACTAAATTGAAATTTTACATATTGTGATGAATGATTGGTTTGGTGGGCCCAGGAGGGGCTGTGTGATATGACTGAGTTGTGGATATATGGATTGTGAGTATAGAAGTGTGTTTTGAACCCTTTTTCAGGTTGGTTAGGTCCTAGGTATAGGGGGGACTCTGCCGGATTTTACACGACTTAGGACGTATTTGGGTCTTTTCTTGATTTGTATTGAGTCATTTGTATTAAATGATTGTAATATGATTGTCAGTGAGCCGATATGACCTTCTTCCTCCGCCCACCACCACGGTGATTTGTCGTCAAGTCCGTGAGTAAAATATTAATTTTAATCGTAATTTCGATATTATTATATGTTCAAAGATGCCCATGCATCACTTATATGCATATATTTATGTAGTTAAACTCTAGGCACGAATTATGTTGCATTGATAATCGTTAATGCGCCATGAGTGTTATTGTGGTAATTTGGAGCAGCAGTGCGTGCGTTGGCGTGCGTGTGATGTGGTGTGGACTATGGATAGGGCCGGGTAGACACGGCTTGAGTTCTTCATTGGGACCGGTCCTTCGGGGTAGACACGGCTTGAGTTCTTCACTGGGACCCGATTTGGTATTTAAGTGGAAGTCCGAATGAGTTCTTCCGGCACCAGTTGGATTTAAGAGAGTCAGATAGGGGATCGGCTCCCATATACTATGAATGATGTTACAGGTGTGTGAGTGCTCCAAATTACCTTTTGATGCTATGATGTGAATATGATGTTGATGTTGCATTTCACTCTACAGTTGCATTAGTTTGAGATAGTTATAGAGATTATAGTTAAGATTGATATTTTACTCTGAGTTGAACGCTCACTCTGTTCAAAAATTTTTACAGCCGCAGGAGGATATTTTATTCGATTAACTCGCTTTTATACTTCGCAGTTGTTTATCAATATTGTGTAATTTTAATTACTCCTAGAATTTCCGCATGTGTTAGCAGTATTTATTTGAATTTGGTCTGTAATATTTTTATCATGTTGGACCTGTAAACTTAAATATGTTATGCATGTTGATGGATTGGATGAGGGAGCTGAGCTCCCATTTATTTTATGTTGATGAGTATGTGGAGGGTGAGCTGAGCTCCCCAATTGAGTATTTATTGTGTTTACAGGTCGGGTGAGTCAAAAACTCCCCGTTGGAAAGTCCATTTTATGGCCGGACTCTGTCCGTTTGTTTTCTTGAAATTGGGCCCAAATGGGCCTTAGAGTTGGGTTAATGAATAGTTAAGGCTTACTACGGGCCTCGGGGGCTTTAGGCTGGCCCAGGTCCTAGTGCCGGTCCGGCCCATAGGTTGGGTCGTGACATATTTTACTAAGTTTCATATAATAATAATAAATTTCTTCCCCTCTCCCAACGAAAAATTAAAAATTAAAAAAAAAAAAATCATCATCTTCTCCTCCAAATCAAATTCATCACCACAAAATAAAAGATGGTCGTTAACACATCTATCCTAATATTTACTGAAAAAATTTACATTAAATTCCAACAACATTCACTAGTGCAGTTTAAGTTTATTAAAAATAAAGATAATAGAGATTAATTACATTAATTTCAACTCCCTCCTATTTAGGGATGGTTGAAATCAACGTATAGAAATTAATTTCATTCCTTTAAACTCCCCTGCTCGTTTGCTTCATGCCCATCACCATGTAATTCAGCCGAGTTTAAACTCCCAATCGCAATAGCTACTCCCTTCTAGCAAATCCTAAAAGAGATGGCCAATCAAGAACTAGGTCAAATTCCTTTGCGGTTAAACAATATGGTTGCGAAGGTAAAGATGGTGTGTACACAGCTGGTGCGGCACAGATTTATTTGGAAGCAGGACAACACTAGGAGTCATAATGGGAGACAATGGTGGGTGGGTCAATTTCAGCTGGGAGAAAATAAAGATTTTTTTTTTTTTTTTTAGTTTTCATTGTGTGAAACCCTCTAAATAAATATGTAAAAAAATTCATTTTTTATTTTACATTAGCGTTGTAACAGTGTTATCGATTTCATTAGTCAAAGAGCATAACTAGATGATATCAAAATCTAATTCTTGGTGACTAGGGGCTATATATTTACAATTTCAAATGGCACCAAGAGCCATTTGCTATTGATGTACAGGAGTAGCATAACAATCAGTGAAAGGCATAAATCGCAAGAGGCTCTCACTCATCTTTTATTGCAAGTTCGTGTCTCTTCTTTTGTCCAACTTCCACAAGCAACGCTGATAGAGCTTCGCACACTCGAGAAGCATCCGCTTTAGCACACACGAGAAGCATCTGCTTCAGAAGGGTCGTCATTCAATGATGAGGAGACCATCCAAGCATGGTCCAATTTTCGTTTAGGGTGCACTAAAATGGATCCAGGGACTTATGCATCACAACACGTGACAAGCCCATTGCTCCTCTCGCAATACCTGATTTGCAGCGCTTGTAGATCACCCTTCAGTGTTACAAATAACACAAAAATTAGCCAGACACTAAGAACTCAAGTATAACGATCTAATAACTTCACAGAGATTAGAAAATAATTTCACAATAAAAACAAATTATTAAAAAAATCATGACAAGGAGAATTATTTTAGAAGCAAAAATCCTCAACAGATTGATCAAAACCACATCCCAGCCAACTGGGCTCCACCATTCAGTCGTCTCTCTTTTCTGTTATCTGCATCAATATTTGTTGTTAAATCACAGGGTGTAATTGTGTCTTTCTTACTTCCTCAATTATGTCCCTCTCTTACTCGTGAAACCACTTTTGACTTTAGCGGGGAAATGACTGCTTAACTACACATTGATCACCAATCACTCCAATTGGAACAAGATCATTTCCATAAAAGCAGTCATTTATATTTGTATTATCTTATCTTGAAACTATTCTATCTAAACATGTTATTCTACGTGATTGCACAGTTCACTTTCCGAGCAATCAATTAATCATATTAATAAATAACCATATTTGGTGGAATGTTTATCAAGTTACTATCTACAATTTCATGTGCCATGATAAAAGGACGCATACCTGCTATACTAAGGATTCTATTGCAAATTGTAATCCATGTTTCCTAACAAAGTTCATTTGCAAGCATTGGAATATACATTTTATATCATGCAAGATAAAACATCAATGTCACTTCTATTTCACAAACAGGGAAATAAAACAAATATAAGAAAGCAAGCATTATTGGCATGAATTTCTCATTTTTAAGGGGTGAAACCAAAAAGATATATCCACAGAACGACCATAAAAAAGCATAAATTGATTTTGTATGTCTTCATTATATAAAAAAGAGATTACAAGTCTATTATCTTTTAGGAATTTCTAAAACAGGATTCAAACACACAAAAAAAAAATCCTTGAGAATTTCTTTTTAAGACTGAACAAGTAAAACTGAGGCATACCTTAATCACTTAACAGATTATAATCCCCATAAGTCTGCACGCATTAACATAATCACCAAGTTGTCCTTCACATAAATATTTGAAGCTATTGTGCTACCACCATAAGGACTTTGTGCTAATACCAATCCAACTACCTTATCTTTCAAATCAGAGCAACACAATGATAAAGCAGCAGCTGCATCTATCCCTCCTTTACTATGTCCCAGAAGCATGACATGTTCATTTGAAGTTTTGAACCACAATAGATTTCCTCGATATACTCTTTTATCTCTCTGGCATTTTTCTCCTCTGAAGCCTAATTAGTGATTATCATTATACAAGCTCAGAAAAGGATTTTGGACATGATTATATAAGGGAAGAATATGACTGAGGAAAAACAAGGGTACCTCACTGTGAATCTATGCAATGTGACAGGCTAGGCCCATCTTATAGAAGCTCACTTTTGTATTAACAAAATAAAGTGGTCCATGATTACTGAAAAGACCTGCAAAATAACTGATCGAAATTACATAAACCATTTGAGTTTCAGAAAATTAATAGGAAAAGCTAAAACTGCAGAGTTAAATAAATCAGAACTGCAAAACAATGCTCTTAGTATACAGTATTTTAAGTATAGTTAGTTCTGTTCATTTAAATAACTTCAGAGGATGACAAACAGAGTCTTACCAATGAAGCCTCCTCAAGAAATATAATAGTATAGCCGACTGATTACACAGTTTTCCACACTGTGACGATGTAACCTAAAATTTCTTTCTAGCAAATGATTGAGGAATCTATTATATTGCCCAAAAATTAGTTCCAGAGAGGTTCATTGCCTTTTGTCACTCCAAACGAATGGTTTTTGTACATGTACAATATTCAACATCCCGAAGATATGCTGAGCTAGCAGATGAAAAAAATTAGCCTAATACTGATATTATTTTGTAAATTCAAGAAATTCCGCTTGGAAAAAGTACATTTGCCCAGGCACACATGAAACTAATTATAGGACATCTCACATGCGGGATCCAGGATGCAACAGTGATGAAGAAATTCTGATGCCTACAATATTGACAGAAAATGAACAACAACTTCTTTTCACATTGTAACCTAGCATTCAGTATATAATTGCTACCTGGAACCAACAAGTAAACCATTGAATTCGACAAATTGTGCAGACAATGCCCGACGAAAGGAAAAACAGATGAATCATTTGACTGAATAATGAACTTTAATAGCTTATTAAAGATGAAAACACGCTCATATACCCGATGTTATCAAGAATTTCCATAACCCTTTCAGTGCCATCTTCAACTGAAGGCACCTGTGAAGCACGTTGCATCCATCCTATATCATCAGCAGATCCATGAACAGTCCTCCGTGCTCTTTCAATAAGCATGAAAGCAATCATAACATGATTTGAAAAGAAAGATAAAGGTAACTACTCTATGTGGTCAACAAATTAGCAAGCAACAAAGGCGCAGATATTGAGAAACTCCAGATGATGTTTCCCCTATCTTTAACCATCATGACAAGGAGAGGTTTTCAACAAATCAGGATACAACTCAACTCAACTCAACTAAGCCTTTATCCAAAAAATTTGGGGTCGGCTATATGGATTCGCTTTTTCCACTCTGAACGATTTTGGGTTAAATCTTCAAAAATGTATAATGCTTCTAAGTCATGTTGTACTACTCTCCTCCAAGTCAATTTAGGTCTACCCCTTTTTTTCTTTCTATCCTCTAACCTAATGTGCTCTACTTGTCTGACTGGAGCTTCCGTATGTCTACGCTTCACATGACCAAACCACCTCAATCTCCCTTCTCTCAACTTATCTTCAATTGGCACCACTCCTACCTTTTCTCTAATACTTTCATTACGGACTTTATCTAGTCTAGTATGGCCACTCATCCACCTTAACATTCTCATCTCTGCAACTCTTATCCTAGATGCATACGACTCTTTCAGTGCCCAACACTCACTACCATATAACATAGCCGGTCGTATGGCTGTACGGTAAAATTTTCCTTTTAATTTATTGGGAATCTTACAATCACATAAAACTCCCGTGGTACGTCTCCACTTCAACCATCCGGCTTTAATCCTATGACTAACATCCTCCTCACATCCCCCATCTACTTGAAGGACTGAGCCTAGATATTTAAAGTGATTACTTTGGGACAGTACCACTCCATTCAAACTAACTCCTTCCCTATCATCAGTTTGGCCTTCACTGAACTTGCAATGCATGTATTCTGTCTTCGTTCTACTTAACTTAAAACCCTTTGACTCTAGAGTACTTCTCCAAAGTTCTAGCTTCCTATTGACTCCTTGTGTCTCATCTATCAGAACAATATCATTCGCAAACATCATGCACCAAGGAATACTCTCTTGTATATGTTTCGTCAGTTCATCTAAAACTAATGTGAAAAGGTAAGGGCTTATGGCTGATCCTTGGTGTAATCCAATTGAGATCGGAAAATCTCTTGTGTCCCCTCCCACTGTGCGCACAATAGTAGTTGCTCCTTCATACATATCTTTCAATACTTGTATATACCTAATAGATACCCTCTTTTGTTCTAACACATTCCATAAGACCTCTCTTGGAACACTATCATAAGCCTTCTCCAAATCAATAAAAACCATGTGTAGATCTTTCTTCCCATCTCTATAATTCTCCATCAAGCTTCTAATGAGAAAGATCACTTCCATAGTTGAACGACCCGGCATGAAACCAAATTGATTGAGAGAGATAGAAGTATCATGACGTAGTCGATGCTCCACAACTCTCTCCCACAACTTCATAGTATGGCTCATGAGTTTAATTCCCCTATAGTTTGAGCAACTCTATATGTCTCCCTTATTTTTAAAAATAGGTACTAAAATACTCTTCCTCCATTCATCAGGCATTTTCTTTGAGTTTAAAATCTTATTAAATAATTTAGTTAACCATGCCACTCCCATATCTCCCAAATACTTCCACACTTCAATTGGTATTTCATCGGGTCCACAGGCTTTATCCACTTTCATTCTCTTAAGTGCTTCCTTTACTTCTAAAGATCTAATCATTCTAGTATAATTTACATTCTTTTCAACAAATCAGGATAAGGAGATAAAATTGTTGCTTCTCATTTTTCTATCTAAAAACTACATCACAATCTATTAACTAGAAATTTTGGATCAATTAGGAAACATCCTGAGCATAGTAAATAAATAATAATAGGAGCAACTATAATGTTGGAACCCATGAATGAGAGCAGGCCCAATAGTTTTAACTTTTAAATAACAGAACCAGTTGCAGGACTGATGGTACCATCTTTATAGTATTGAACTGTATTGACCAGTAGTACTTTTTTTTTTCTCAAAATACTAAGCAAAATGATTCTTCATTATTTAACATCTCTCTCTTTCTCCCAAAAATAAAAATAATAATAATAATAATAATAATAATAATAATAATAATAATAATAATAATAATAAAAAATAAATAAATAAATAAATAAAATAATAATAAAGGTAAAGGCCATTTCACCTGTTATGTGTTGTTCATATTGGATCCATATGGTATGAATCCAAATTTATTTCACCAAGTTAGGCTAAAAGGCCAAAATGGTGTGAATCTAAAATTTTTGCTTTGCAATGGTTAATCCCATCTCAATAGGCTAAAAATTCAATACATATCAGCTGATATAGTACATTGACCAATATTTAAAACCCAGACAAGCCATTAGGAGCCAAAATCCTCACATTTTCCAAAAAAAAAAAAAAAACCTGTTTTTCCCTTTTTGTCTGCTAAGTTTGAACGTAGTATCTATCTCCAACCCCTTCCCACCCTCACAGCAAAATTTCAACATAAGGAAACTTATTCATGATGATGATTTACCCATTACCAATATCATAGGAGAACTTAGTATCTAACATGTTAACATCCCACTTTTTGAAATCTATTTTTCCAGTGAGACATCCCCAATTAGTAGCAATGAAGAGAATCAATACCCTTGAAAAATGGAAATGCCATTTTGACCACTATGATTTGACGGTACAGTTGACTAGTATTTTGAGATGGGCGTTCCAAAGAGGCTCTTGTTATTCTATCATGGACAGGAGGGGGAGCAGTGGAAGATGTAGATGTAGATGATTCCATAAACATTGAACGGCTTCGACTGGAAGATGCGCAATCACCATCTTCATACTCCTCAGTTTGTTCAGAAGAAAATGTCACCAATTCCTGTGCATGTGTAATTGAATTCCCAGGATCTCTAGAAGAATATTCCACTGCAACAGTTCCAAATAATTCTAATCAAGTGATGCAAAATTCAGTACTACCCAAAAATAATGAGCAAAAAATAATGATTAAGCAAGTAAATACTGTCTTGGAAAGTCGATATATGCCGCTTTGGATTTCTTCTAGTACATAATTACACCACATGAAAGTTTTTGATCCTTTTAAAAGCTGTCCTTAGCGTTGATAACAAGATGTGACAATACTAATTTTACACCGTCAACTAAGTTCAAATTTCAAAGAAAAGGAATGGATATAAAGATTGAATGAATTTTTCAAAGCCCAATGTAATCAAAAGGTAAGGAAAAAAACTTGTAACAATCATTCTTGTACAATATGAATTATGAGGATAACGAACATTTACGGTAATGGCAATTTTTCTCTACACTAATTTTAGAGACTTTCAAACATTATGCAATTCTGGAATGATCCCTGTTTTGTATAACAGAAAAGAAAAAATAATTAGCAGTTCAAAGCAGTTTGGTCAGCAATCCCAAAACAGATGAAAAACAAACAATAAGTTTTTGATAGAAGGCCAATATCCATGGTGTGCTTTGAATTGACTATATATTGTATAACATTTCATGTTAACAACAGAAGCATCAAATAAAGTAAAACAAGCTTACAAGAATAATCAGAGAAACAACTAGTAATGAAGTTGTTTGAGCAAGTTAAGAAAGATGCAGCCTCATTGAGAGCTGGTACCGCAGTAAATAGTTGAGGAATGAACACATCATTCCCCAGATCATGATTCTGTGCATGAAAAAAGAACAGCTGTTATAGAAAATGTAAACCTTTGCAGATAATTAGTCCAATTAAAGAAAACTGTCCTAATAGTTAATTAAATTCAATGGAGCATCTACTGAGCTAGAACTGGTACATGCCAGTTCTAGCAGTTCAGGGTTTAGAGAGGGAATGAACCAGACTGGCCCAAGGAGGTTCTAGCCAGTTCTGGTTCAAGAAGGTCTAGGGCCGAGTTCGGTCAATTCAATGGCCGTCCAATTTCATTGTTAAGCGGTTCAGCCCATGTGGCACCTTCCTGCATCTAACACGTCGTTTTTTTTTTTTTTTAAGATATGGTTCAAACCAGTTTAGGGCTTAGTTAGGGATTAAAACTTAATTGTTGTTCTTTGCTGTTTCAAACCAGACCGCTGGTTCTGGTTTAAGACTGGGAGGAGAACTGAAACTAGCCACTATATAAGGTTCAAGGCCTGTTCAAACCCTTAAACCGTTGACCTGGGCTGGTCCAGGTTTTGACGAGGGTCAGGCCTGATCCAATTCAAGGCGTGAACAGGCCCCTGGCAAAGTCTATTATCAACCATTCTTAGCATAAATATTCATGCTGTCATGCATAATTTATCGACAAATTATTAGGTGCACCGAGTACTAATATAAAAGCAGTTGCACCATAAGATTAGGAAGGTAGAACCCATTGCTTTGTGGGTGAAGTTGTACATGCACACCGGGGGGTGCACCTAATAATTTGCCTAATTTATCCCCATTTATGCCTATCAAATTAAAAAAATTAGTATATAGATACATTGAGTTCTGTTTTAACAAAAATCATAAGCCCCTACACCATTCAAACTGCCTAATGTATCTATAAATTCATTAGAATTTTGAGTACAACGAAGAAATCGCCCACAGAATTTGAAAAATAAAATGGGAAATACTAACCATCAATGAGGTACTTGATTCTCTACTTGTTCTAGGACTTCCAGCTTTCCCCCATCGAGACCACCCTCAAACAAACATAGGCGAAAGCATAACAAATTAGTTTTTCAACGGATATGCCCGAACACCCACGAACCTTCTCGTCGTTTTATGGAAAGCAATAGTGCCACTAGTTCTTTTTAACCGAACAATTACTAAGAATTGCTCTCGCGTTACAGTCCACCAATATTACATATTCAAATCCAAATGTATATATAAGCAATTCCAAGGAAGTGGATGCAATGAATAATTGCAAGATCACATTGCTACGAAAGTAATCGAACTTTATTCAACCAAATCAATTAATGACCTGATAAAATTACGCAAAATTGAGAAAGCAGAAGGCCTGAATTAGAAAGTTGGGTTAGTTTCTTACCAGGAGACTGGGCAGGTTTAGAATTGTGAATCAGAGAATTCGCAATTGATCTGGATTCTGAGCGAAGGATGAGCCGTGAAATAGAAATAGAAGACAGCGTCGTTTTCAATAGATTTGGGCTGCAAAACACGGATCTCTAAAATGATTCTGCTTTCGTGAAATGTTCTCTTCTGCCCTTTTCTTTCCTGATAAAATTTGCAGAGGAGGAAGGAGAAAAAAAAAAAAAAAAAGGGAAAATTTCTAAATAATATATTTTAAAATATAATTAATAATTTTATGCGCAATTTTATATATATATATAAAGTAAAATTAAAAATTTTAAAAAATAATTAAAATATAGGTATATAGTAACGATTTGAACCACTAGCTTTCTAAAATTAGGTATAATTAGCATTAATATCAAAATTTATATTATATAATTTACGGAATTTAAGAAATTAAAAATATATATTTTAAATTTTTTTTATTAGCCCAATAAACATTTAGCAAACTAAGAAAGCTAAAAATTTAATCGTAAGTAATTTTATTTATATTAATTGATTAGGAAAATTATTTCCTAAATCAACGCTAGGTATGATAAATAGTAATTAATAATTAGATATAATATGATAATTATTTGGGAAATTTATAATTTGGTTTATTGATTTTGTCTTATATTATATTCTTAGATTTTAAAAAATTAATTATTTAATTCTTAAATTTTATATTATATTATATTTTAATTTTTAAATTTTAAAAAATAAATTATTTAATCATTTAATTTTAATACGTAGACTAATTTAATTTTTATAATTTTAATATTTATAATAATTTTATTAATTGACAGAGTAATTAAATTATTTTATATATATTTTATCAAAAATTTGTTAAAAGTATAAAAATTAATGTGTGACAGTGTAAAATTTATAAATTAAATAATTAATTTTTAAAAATTTAAGGATTAAAATGTAATGTTAGGTAAAATTCATTGACTAACTGAATAATTAATTTTGAAAGCAACGCCCAGCCCAAACGCCAAGGGAAGTCCCCAATCTTCATTCCTTATGGACTCTCTTCAATTCTCCCCTCATCTATCCGTTAACATAGAATACAGTATTGCTGCTCCATTAGAGCCTACCTACTGCTCTCTAGCTTCTCAGTGTTTAGCTTCAGAGTGCTCTCTAGCCGGCTAAGAATTGCCGATCCGCCAGGATGAACAGCCCAAAACAAATCATTGAACTCTGTTAATCCATTCTTTGACATGAGCTTCTTGCAGAATTCCTTTATCTTCTGTCTTCTGAGGAAGGTCCCTTCCAAGCTTGAAATTTATGCCCTCTTGAGCAAGGCGTCCATCAATGACATTAATTTGTGCACCTAGCAAGAATTGCTGGACTGCATGGTTGAGCTCCATGAAAGGAGACTCCTTATTTATTACAGGGTTGGCTCCAATGATCACAGCTGCAGCTCCATCGCCAAAAGTGTAGCCCCTGCGAGATCATAAGGGCGTTCCTTGTTTGGGGGTTGAAAACCTAGTAGTTTCAGAAGTGGTTAATAAAACACCGCTTCCTGGATTATTTTTAGCTATGTCCTTGGCAACTCTGAGGCCAGTTACACCACCATAACATCCTAGAAAATGTAGCATTACTCAACTAACATCACTCTTTAAGCCAAGCTGGCTAGCAAGATAAAGAGCGCCACCTGCAGGTAGGCATATCTCTCACTTGAACAGACATAGACTATACATGGGTGACATCTTCTCCTGGCCTTCCCCACTCCTTGATGCAAGCAAGGCTTGCTTCCTTTGCCATCTCAACACTGCCGGATTTGCTATTTCAAGCCTTTGTTTGATTGTTGGCGAGCCCTCGGTTTTCTCCAGAATCTCCTTAGACATGACTGTGTGTCTTCTCTTCACAGTAGCAGGAGTGAAAGAAATGCATGGTGATTGTAACTGCAATAAGCAACATAGTTTGAATGAATTATTCTTAATCCTTGCTTGCCAACTTCTAACGAGTATTTTCTTGGAACAAACAATAATATAAGATTTTATTTTTCTTTTTCAAGAGAATTGTATACCAAGATATCATGACAATTACAAGCTATCTCATGGTTGCTTCAGATGCACCTGTAAATTCCTTATGAATAGTGTAAAATTTTAGCTAGAACATTTTTAAACCCAACAAATAAAATTATATAATGTTAATGGAAGTAAATTTCACTTACAAAGTCGCTCCAATTTCTCCTAGATGGAAACATCTTCTCAGTTGGTGGCACGGATACAGCCCTCCACCCGGCATTCCTGGGGAATGAGCTGCCTAGGAAAGGCCTTGCCAATTGCAATTTTATTGTTGCCTAGGAATGCGCCTAGTGAGAACGGGATAGTGACCTGAAGCACCATTGCTTCCATTTTTGACTTCTTCAAGGCAGGAAATTATCAAAAATTAAAGCAGGGAAAATATAAATGAGAGATCAGCTAGTTCTTGTAGAGGGGTTGGCTGAAGTTATACTATCCGCTTGACCTGATAGACCATTGGAATTCCCATTTCCCAATTCCTGCTAAAAAAATAAATAAAACAATCAAATAGTTAATTAGTAAGTCAAATGAAAAGAAGAGCTGTAATCCAATATTGATGTAGTGTAAATATGCTTTAAATTGCCTTTGAAGGTAGAATTACACTCAAATTATTTTTATCAATTTAATTAATATCAGATTTAATTAATTTGACTCAAACAGTGAAACGAGACATTTTACCGCGAGGAACGGAAAAGTTCTAGAATCTCTCCTCTCAATTGCTCCCAAATCAGGAAACATTCACAATTGCGGACCACTACAATCAAATCAAGTGACAATAAGTCTACTCCAAGCAGAGAAATAGGGTCTAATCAAAATTCGATTACAACAGAAGGTCCATCCATGCACATATATATGCGAAATGTTCCTAATTTGGAAGTGTCCAAAGTGCTGCTAAGGGCTTTTGAGTTGAAGATGCGATCATCAGATTCCAGGTTTCCACAATAGACGGCCAAAGCAGGACTGTGGTCCCCTAATTTGTCATTGTTTCGGCAGAATCACACCGACGCCACTCTAAGGCATCAAACTCGTAATCATTGTCTTTCTTAGTGCTATTTTTTTTATTTTGTCCTACCACACCTAGTCAATATGGGCTCCAAACACTTGCAAATCACCATGCTGCCATTTTCATGAGATTTTTTTTTTAAATAAAAATCGCCTTCTTTATTTTGCCCATATTCTGTGATTTTATTATTTAAATTTAAATTAACTATTTTCCTCTTATTTCAGAAGTTTATATTGCACGAGTTACTATTAAAATTAAAAAAAAAACTCTTTGAAAAATATTAATTTTAAAATTTTTTAAATATTTTTAATTAATTCTTCCAAAAACATTTAGAATGACTCTTTTATAACAGGCCAAATTATTAAAAAAGTCAAATCTTTATATACTTTTATGTTTTAATCATATCATTTTAATAAGTCAAATATTTGCATATTTTTATGTTTTAATCATATCATTTTATTTTTAATAAAAAAATCAAAATTAAAAGGTTTGCATAAATTTTATTCAAATTTAAATTTTCAATTTAGGGAAGTGTGGTGATGTGGCATCCGTTTGATATTTTTTATTCTAAGATTGTCCACTTGACTTATCATTTTGAAAATCTTACCAAAAAGTCAAACATTTTAATTTTACAAAAAAACTAACCCCTATCTCTCTAATCTCTCTTTCTCTCTCATTATGAGAGGAATGACAATATTTTCATATTCAAGAATCTTCAAGTAGTCAATAAATTATATCAATTAGCAATGGTTTACCAATCTTAAATGCAACTGTCTTCTTAGAATCATTTATCGCATCTTCTCTACTTGTATACGCATTTGGCATGCTATTAAACCAAATATTGTAATTTCTTAATCTATCATATTTGTCAATTAGGATTAGAACCATTATCGTTTTCACTCCAACTTTCAACCATCCCAACTTCATTCCTAGCTTAGTTGTCCCGTTGAAACATCACATAAGATAATTGGACTCACAACGCAATTTATATGCCTTGTTGTGTCAAAATATGAATAGAATAACAAAGAACAACCCTTTATTCGACCACCTTCTTAACTTTGGTAAAAAATATTAGCTTCCATCCATGGCTAATTGGGGGTAAAGAATCATCATTTTTACCTGATACTTAAGTATAAATCAAGCCATGCTCCTCTAGTCATTCAATTAAATCTGAGTACTTCTCTTTCATTATCTCATAAATGATATGGCTAAGAACTAAAGTTTCTCCCCAACTCTTTGGTTCTATTTCACAAAAGAAAAACAAATTTGATGGAACTATAAAACAAGAAAATTAATAATAAAAAAGAATAAATTTTTATACTATTAATTATCAAATAACTCATAATCAACTAACTCTTGCTACCAATCAATAAACAGAACCACTGATGAGAATCATCATGGGGCACCACCACCCTTCAAAAGTGCAATAACTAGAGCGAGAGCTAAGCAACTTCAAAGTATACTCATGGACCATAAAAGGATTTTTGGCTTAGGAGGGGAGCTGCATAAGGAAGGCCTAGCTTGTTTGCTCTAAGAATCTAAGTTGATCACCATGTGCCAAGTTGGAGCTTCCATTGCCACATCACCAGCCACATCAGATTCCATTGCCACATCACCAGCCACTTTGGATATGCCTCATGCCACCTTGGAGTCTACTTGGCAGCCACCTAGGTGTTTGTAGGGTTCACACCACGTGGAGAGAGCTCATTGGTTCATTTGAAATAAAGAGAGCTACTTTTTAACCAAGTGGGCCCTAATATTCTACCATAAAGAGGGACTAATTACTGCCACCTTCTGCCCTTTTACAATTAATGCTGCTGTCATCTTTTGTCTTTATAATTAATGTACTTACTATTCTTGTTAGGATAGCCAATATGGCATAATTATTTTTAACTTTTGTCTTAACAAATTTAGCTTGTGTTTCTGTAACCCTAGGTTTATAAGGAAGAGAACACCATCTTCTTGCTTCAGTTTTCATTTTCTGCTGTAGATGAGAGTCTCTCTTAGAGAGAGTTTGAGTTTTCTTTCTTGCTAGTTTCTAGAAGAACTAGAACTTAGGCAACGTGATCACTTGCCTATTTTACTTGATGATCAATGTAATCTCCCACAAGTTGGGTTATTGTGTTGACACTTGATCTGTTCCTCTTTGAAATATATATTATGGTGCTTCTTTTTCCAATAGAGATTGCATCTTATTTTGTTCAAAGAAAACTTGTTTTGGAGTTGATGATCCTTGGATTCTATTAGAGGTCTGCATCCTTAGGCAATGTTCATTTGGGTGCTTATCATATTGGTATCAGAGCATTAGGACATCAAATCAAGTAAGTATCCTTAATTCTTTATATTCCTTAAGTTGATTTTTCTGTTTGATTTAAGCTTCTAAGGCATTCTGCCAAGGAAGACATTTCTAGGGTTTTTGTTTTTCTTCATCTTCCATGCTTTTCATTTCTGTTTCTAATACTTGCTGCTGAAATCTTCATCTAGGGTTTTAGAGAAATTTCTTTAAATCTATTTTTGATTCCAGTTTTGTCTTAGGGTTTAATCTATATTCCAGCTTATATCATCTTTGTGCTAGCTAATTTCTTTGAACTCTTGCATAATATCAAGCATGTTGAGCCAACTGTAGTAATTTTGATTTATGAGAGATTGATGAATTGATGACTGAAAGTGGGAATTGACATGATTAGTAACTGATAGCAGTGCAATTTTGATGATATATCTACTGCACTATTGGAGTTTGTGATATTTGTGCTGGAAATTGTGATTTCTTACCATTGTTGAATTGGGGGAAATTATAAAAACGTGGGGTTAAAGTTTGAATTTGGTTTTGAAATTTCACCATAATCATTTGGGTATAATTATTGTGCTTCATAACAAATTTGGGGTAAAAATACCACTGTTTGCCTATTGAACCAAATTTTGCGGAGAAACTGGACTATTTTTAGTTCACATATCAAACTAACCCAGAAAACTCTGAAAATTTACAAGCTTTTTATACCTCATTTCACTAGTTCCTATGTCAATTTTCGGAGTTGTTTGATATTGTTTGCCTAGCAAACCAAAATTTTACGGCAGACTGGATCAAATTTAGTTCACATAAGAAACCAATCCAGAAAACTCTGAAAACTTATAGGCTATTTATACCCCATTTCAATAGTTCCCATGTCAATTTTGGGGGTCGTTTGACACTGTTCTCTTACTAAACCAAAATTTTGCGGCAGACTTGATCAAATTTAGTTTACATAGTCAACCCCCTCAGAAGCTCCTGAAATTTTACCAGTAGTTAGTCCGCATTGGGTTTCCAGTGTGTACCAAATTTCAGATCAAAATATAATCGTTTGTGTGGTGAACCAAAATTGGAGCATATTTTTGGTAAATTATATGAACTGCTGGTATATGTGCTGCATTGCTTATGAAATTTGATATTTGAGCTTGATATCATTTCATTAGGTTGTCTTCATTCTAGTTTACTAACTCTTCATTTGGTATCTATATCTTATTTTGACCCCAGTGTCACATTGCTTGTTCTTGTGTCACGTCTTGTTCCTTGTCGTTCTTGATCATTTTGTTTAAAATTTGTGAGTTTTTGAATTGCCATTGGTATCTTAGTTCCAAGGGAACCAAGCAAGAAGAAGTGAGTGGTCAAAGGCTTGAGGGTGTGAGTGCATTAGAGGGTAAAAGCCATCTGTTTGTGTGAAACACCTAGAGAGGGTTAGCCATTTCCTACTAACTTGTTTTCTTGCTGCTCAAAATCATGTCAAATGAAACTGGTAGTAGTGGGGAGAGAGTCCTAGTTGATGAAGCTATGTATAGGGATGCCGTGGCTGTACAATTTGAGAGGTTGACCTTGGGCATGAATGCATTGATGGATGACATAAATAGGATTTTGGAGGAGATGAGAAGGGATAGGGAAGAGAGAGCAAGGGGTAGAGATGATGCTAGGGACAAAAGGCAAGAAGTGAGAAATATAGGGGAACCAAGAGTGGAAAACCTTGAGGGTGAAGTGCATGTTGAGGAAGAGTTTGAGGAAGCGATAGAAGAAGAATTTGAGGTTGGGAACTATAACTATGGTGGTAGGGTTTATAGACCACCTAGGGCCAGGGGAGCTAAAGGTAGAAGAGGAGGTAGGTTGCCTAGATGTGGGGAGTGTAGATATGGTGATTATGGATATGGAGGCCCAGAAGAGAGGGTAGACACTAATGTGGGTAGTATTAAGATGAAAATTCCTCCCTTTCATGGGAAGGAGAATCCGGATGCTTACATGGAATGGGAAAGGCAAGTTGAGCTAATTTTTGAGTGTCATAACTATAGTGAAGAAAAGAAAGTGAAGCTTGCAGTCGTAGAGTTTAAGGAGTATGCTATAGTGTAGTGGGACCAGTTGATGGTTAGGAGAAGGACTTTAGGTCTTAGACCCATTGCTTCTTGGGAGGCTATGAAAGAAGCAATGAGGGAGAGATTTGTTCCCCAACACTACTTTAGGGAACTCCACCAAAGGTTGCAAAGGATAACACAAGGAGGGAAGAGTGTAGAGGAGTACTATAAGGCAATGGAGATAGCTTTAGTAAGGGCACAATTAGATGAACCTCCAGAGGCTACTTTGGCATGTTTCCTAGCCGGTCTTAACATGGAGATTGCTCATATTGTTGAGTTGCACTCTTACACTAATTTGACTAAGTTGGTGCACATAGCCATTAAAGTAGAAAAACAATTGAAGATGAAGAGAGCTTTGAAGTATGGTAGTGGTGTCCATTCAGCTCCAAAGGCCCCTTGGAAACCAAATGTAGATAAGACTTCTAAGGGTGAGAAAGAAATTCCTAAGTTTAGGAAAGAAGAGTGGAAGGGGAAAGAAAAGGTAGAAAGTAAAGATAAGGCGAAGAGGGGTACTGCCACTACTAGGACTAGAGATATGAAGTGTTTCAAGTGTTTGGGATATGGGCATTATGCTTCCCAATGTTCTAAAAAAAGAGTCATGGTGATTAGGGAAGATGGGGAGGTAGAGAGTGAGGAAGAAAATGAATCTGAACCTTTGATGTTAGTTGAGGGGAATGAAAATGAAGAGGATGTGCACGTTGAAGAGCCATCCGATGGGTATGACTTTGCATTGGTTACCATGAGGACCTTGAGTGCTCAACCTATTGTGGATAGTGATGAGTTGCAAAGGGAAAACATCTTTCATACTAGGTGTGTGGTGAAGGAGAAATTGTGTAGCATGATTATAGATGGGGGTAGTTGCTGCAATATGGCTAGTTCCTTACTTGTGGAGAAATTAGGATTGCCTACGCTTAAGCATCCTAAACCTAATGGGTTACAATGGCTAAATGATTGCAACAAAGTGAAGGTAACTAAGTAAGTAGTGGTACCTTTCACTATAGGGAGCTACCATGATGAGGTCTTATGTGATGTAATGCCCATGATAGCTACACATATCTTGCTAGGTAGGCCATGGCAATATGATAGGTATGTGATTCATGATGGCAGGAAGAATCGCTATAATTTGAAAAAAGATGGCCGCACACATTCCTTGGTGCCCTTGTCACCATCACAAGCACATGAGGCCAAATGATTCATAAGCCTATATTCTTGTCTATAGCAAAAACATTAATGATCAGTTGCATCATTTGAAACTTGTGTTTGATGTGTTGAGGAAAGAAAAATTATATGCAAATGTGAAAAGTGTTCTTTTTGCTTAGAAAGAATTGTGTTTTTGGGATTTGTTGTGAGTAGCAAAGGTGTTGAAGTAGATGATGAAAAGGTTAAGGCAATTAGAGATTGGCGAACACCTAAAAATGCATATCAAGTTAGGAGCTTTCATGGATTAGCAAATTTCTATAGGAAATTTGTACCTAACTTTAGTACATTGGCTGCTCCATTAAATGAACTTGTCAAAAAGAATGTGACATTTGTTTGGGGTAAAGAACATGAACATGCATTTGCTATGCTTAAAGAGAAATTGTGTTCTTCACCTTTACTAATTTTGCCTAATTTTGACAAGACATTTGAGATTGAATGTGATGCATCAGGAGTAGGGATTAGAGCTGTTCTCATGCAAGAGAAACGTCCAATTGCTTACTTTAGTGAAAAGTTGCATGGTGCCGCATTGAATTATTCTACATATGACAAAGAATTGTATGCATTAGTTAGGGCATTAGAGACATGGCAACATTATCTATGGCCTAAGGAATTTGTCATACATTCTGATCATGAGTCTTTGAAGTATATCAAAAGCCAACATAAGTTGAGTAGGAGACATGCTAAATGGGTAGAATTTATAGAGTCTTTTCCTTATGTTGTGAAATATAAGCAGGGCAAAGAGAATGTGGTAGCTGATGCACTTTCCCGCAGGTATAATCTTCTTACTACTCTTGATTCTAAATTATTGGGATTTGAGTATGTTAAAGAATTATATGAGCATGATGATGACTTTGCTGCCATATTCCATGCATGTGAGAAATCTGCATTCCAAAAGTACTTTAGGCATGATGGATATTTGTTTAAAGAAAATAGATTGTGTGTGCCTAAAAGTTCTTTGAGGGAATTGCTTGTAAATGAGAGTCATAGTGGAGGCCTTACGGGGCATTTTGGTGCTGCCAAAATACTAGATGTCCTTAGGGAGCATTTCTTTTGGCCCCACATGAGAAAAGATGTTGAGAGACTATGTGCTAGATGTGAGACTTGCAAGAGAGCAAAGTCTAAGGTGATGCCTCATGGGCTATATACATCTTTACCCGTGCCTAAGCATCCTTGGGTTGATTTGTCCATGGACTTTGTCTTGGGATTGCCTAGGTCACAAAGGGGTCATGATTCAATTTTTGTTGTTGTGGATAGGTTTTCAAAAATGGCTCATTTTATCCCATGTCACAAAAATGATGATGCTACATATGTTGCTAATCTATTCTTTAGGGAGGTTGTTAGGTTACATGGTATACCTAGAACCATTGTGAGTGATCAGAATGTCAAGTTCTTAAGTCATTTTTGGAAGGTTCTTTGGAGAAAATTGGGAACTAAGCTACTTTTCTCTACTACTTGCCATCCCCAAACTGATGGCCAAACAGAAGTAGTGAATAGGACGTTAGTCACACTTTTGAGAGCCTTAGTGAAACAAAATTTAAAGTCTTGGGAGGAATGCATGCCATACATAGAATTTGCATATAATAGGGTTGTGCATTCATCTAGTGGATACTCTCCTTTTGAGCTTGTTTATGGTTTTAATCCACTTACTCCTTTAGATTTGTTACCATTGCCTTTTGATCATGTTGCTTCATTGGATGGTGAGAAAAAGGCTGAAATAGTTAAAAAGATGCATGAACAAGCTAGGTTGCATAAGGAAGCAACTTCAAAGCATGCTCATGGACCATAAAAGGATTTTCGGCTTAGGAGGGGAGCTGCATAAGGAAGGCCTAGCTTGCTTGCTCCAAGAATCTAAGTGGATCACCATGTGCCAAGTTGAAGCTTCCATTGCCACGTCACCAGCCACATTAGATTCCATTGCCACGTCACCAGCCACTTTGGACATGCCTCATGCCACCTTGGAGTCCACTTGGCAGCCACCTAGGTGTTTGTAGGGTTCACGCCATGTGGAGGGAACTCATTGGTTCATTTGAATTAAAGAGAGCTACTTTTTGATCAAGTGGGCCCTAATATTCTATCACAAAGAGGGACTAATTGCTGCCACCTTCTGCCCTTTTGCAATTAATGTTGCTGCCATCTTTTGTCTTTATAATTAATGCACTTACTTTTCTTGTTAGGGTAGCCAACATGACATAATTATTTTTAACTTTTGTCTTAATAAATTTAGCTTGTGTTTCTGTAACCCTAGGTTTATAAGGAAGAGAACACCATCTTCTTCCTTCAGTTTTCATATTCTGCTGTAGATGAGAGTCTCCCTTAGAGAGAGTTTGAGTTTTCTTTTTTGCTAGTTTCTGGAAGAACTAGAACTTAGGCAACGTGATCACTTGCCTATTTTACTTGATGATCAATATAATCTCCTACAAGTTGGGTTATTGTGTTGACACTTGATCTGTACCTCTTTGAAATATATATTCTGGTGCTTCTTTTTCCAATAGAGATTGCATCTTATTTTGTTCAAAGAAAACTTGTTTTGTTCAAAGAAAACTTGTTTTGGTGTTAATGATCCTTAGGTTCCATTAGAGGTCTGCATCCTTAGGCAATGTTCATTTGGGTGCTTATCAGTTTTGAACTTAGAAACATAGCCTACCTCCTTTGTCTTTAAATTAATGAAAATATATTTTCAGTTAAAAAAACATAAAGGTTGAGTTCATGTAATTATAGGAAAAAGATAAATAGTCTATTATGATAAAAAAAAAAACCATGTCCAATTAAATGGAATTCAAAATTTTTAATTTTATTTTTAATTACTAAAATTTCATTGTAGACTATGACTAGTTTATATCTGTAACAGAGACATATAGCACATTATTAATAGGTCATATATTTTTTTGAAATTCGTATAAAGTTTTTTAGAAAAAAATTCTTGTAAAGTTGATAATTAGGTATTATGTGATTGGGAGTAAGTAGGCTAAATAAGTAGAACTTACTGAGAAGTGGAGATAAATGTCTTATTTATTTTGCATTATCAAAACAACTTTTCGAGAAGTACATCATTCTACTTCCCTTGCGTAAGGAAAATAACTTACTCAAATAGAACTTAATAAGTTACACTTTCTCTAGTTAAGTGCAATACAATTTACTAATTTCCCTTTTAATTTGTTACGCTTTAATAAATTATTTTATAGATTTTTTTTTTATGATTTATGAGTAAATTACTTCTCGATAAATAAGCCTCTTGAAAGTATACTTCTTGATAAGTATACTTTTTATAAAGTAGAGTATTTTAAATTAAATAATACCCTAATTATATGATATCTAAGAATAAATCTACTTAGTATTATTTGTTGATTAATAAAATAAATTCACCTTATAATTAAAATTTTAATTTATTTAATTTAAATTCAAATTTAAAATCTCATAATTTAATTAAAATATTCTAACATCACTAAAATATTACTATAGTAAATTTTATTTGTAATTAAAGTTTTAATTATACTATAATTTTTTAATGATATTACAGTCAAAAAAAGTGAAAATTTGTCAGGTGAAAGACCAATTAGATACATAAATGCACCTACCGATAATTGAATAAGACTCCATTACACCAACCACTCTCTGGCTCCTTGATTTGAATCCAAATCCAATGGCTCACCAATTAGAAAATCAAGAAATCAAGATTCAAGAATAACAGTGACAAAACCAGGAAACTGAGGACTGAGGGGAGCCTCTAGTTTAAGGTTCCAGTGTTCCAAGAAAAAGGTGAAAGCACTAAACCAAGGGGCGAAAAAGAAAGATGATAACAGAGCTACGCACATGTTTCAACATCTTCCTTGTCTATTATAAATACCAATCCTCCCCTTGCTTGCCACTTCCACCCACTCAATCCATCTCTAGTTCACTTTCTAGACATCTGTTACAGCCTCATCAAGAAAGAATTCAAGAAAATGGAGGCATTTCAATCTTGGGTTTCAGAGCACAAGCTTACCAGCATTGGTCAGTAACAAGAATATTAATTATACTAACTCATTTCTTTTTATCATATAAGAACCTTATCATAGCATGCATGATGTGTGTTGGGTATTGCAGGAGCACTGTGGGCAACAGCAGTTGGAGGATCACTGGCTTATACACGTACAAAAACTCCTCTAAAGCCAAGTCTCAGGCTTATCCATGCCAGGTACATATATTTTATATTTATATAGTCTTTGTTCTGCCAGGTTTTTGCCTCATATACTTGTATTTTAGTGGGTTTTTTGATGTTGCAGGATGCATGCACAAGCCTTGACACTTGCAGTGCTCTCAAGTGCAGCAATCTATCATTACTATGAGAAGAAGCAAGGAGAGAATAATGCTGCTGCTGCTTCTGGAGCTACCAACTCTCTGCCTAACTAAATGATAACAAGTCTGCTCTACTATTTTATGTTAATCTTGAGGGGGTTTTGCTTTACAAATTAAAATGATCTGTATTGACCTGGGATTTGCTTTGGCTGTTGGCGCCTGGGTTAATCATATAGTTAATACTAATATGATTAAGTTTTTCTCTTTGCTATTTCCATGTTGAATGTGTATATCATTGGCTTCTGGTTATTCAATAATTATATTGAAATCATTTTTAAAATTATAATTATGTTGAATATAAATTATAATTAAATTAAATAAAAAATAATACTTATAAAATAAAATTTTCATAATTAAATCTTTAATGTACTATGAACTAATTATTCTGTAGGCTGCAGCACCACCTAGCTGTAGCACCAACCGCCTATCTCTCTCTCTGCCGCTTCACCCTTGAGATTGGGAAGCTCGTACCTTAAAATCATTGCAACGATGAACTTGATTATTGAATTGACGATTAAGAAATATGGTTTTGGTTTGAATATGAATTATCATCATCGCGGTTATGGTGTCTTGATTCATATCATCAAGTAAGCTTCGTTGTCTTCGCCATTTAAATCCCTTCTTTCCTTCTTTTGCGAAACAGAATCCATCGAGCTTCAAGAATCGCATTCCCGTTTCCATCACTGGAAATTCGAAGCTGAGGGTAATCGTTTACAATACATATGGCTGTAGCACAAAGATAAGTGGTCTGGGCCGTCATGGCAATGTCAAGTAAGCGAGGAATATGTTCGATTAAATGCCTCACCTGGACATCCTTTCTTAAGCTTCGATGATTATTGCTTATTTGAAAAGCAATGATCTTCTCCAAGCTGAGAGGATTTTTTGGGCAAAGCTAGAAAGAAATGCTGTTGTTGATTCTGCAACGATCAGCGGTTACGTCAAGGCTGGTCAGCTCGATTATGCTCGTGAAGCTTTTGTTCATATGGTGGAGAGAAATGTGTTTTCTTGGACCAGTTTGGTTTCTGGGTATTTCATGATTGGGGAAGTTGATGAGGCTCTTTAGCTTTTCCATCAAATTCCTGACTAGAACGTGGTCTCCTGGACTATTGTGGTTGTGGGTTTTGCTCAAAATGGTTTCATTGATCAAGCTGATCATGTTTTTTTTTTTATATCAAATTCCAGAGAAAAAAAAATATTTCTTGGACTGTTATGGTCAAGTCTTATGTCGAGAATGATAGAATTGATAAGTCCTTTGATCTTTTCTATCATATGCCCCAGCGGAATCTATATTCTTGGAATATTATCATTTCGGGTTGCTAAATGAAGCCATTCAACTATTTAATTCAATGCCTCCAAGGAATGCAGTTTCTTGGACGACATTGTTCACAGGTCTGGCTTGAAATGGAATGACCAAACACGCAAGGGCGTATTTTGATCAGATGCCTAAAAGGGGCATAGAATGCTATGATCAGTTGATCACAGCATATGTTGATCAAGGCAGCTTGGTTGAAGCTAGCGAGCTCTTTAATTTGATGCCAGAAAAGAATATTGTGAATTGGAATGCGATGATTGATGGGCATGCAAGAGATGGGCCAGGAGGTGTTGCCTGAAGTACCTAATCCTTATGCTTCAGTCCCATTTTAAACCAAATGAGACTACTATCATAAGTGTATTGACAAAATGTTATAGCACACTGTAGCTTAATCATGCAAGATCATGGCCTAGTGATTCATCTTGGGTTTGAGCATGACGCATTTATTGCGTTGATGTCCTCTGAGCTAGCTTTATTTTTCATTAGCTTGCGGCCAAGTACGTTGTGTCATGGACTTCAATGATATTAGCTTATTCAAACCGTGGTTGTTGGTATCACGTATTACAGGTTTTAGCATGCATGCTAAGATCTAGAGCCAACCTTGATGAGATTACATTTGCTGGAGTCTTATAAGGTTGTAGAGACGCAGGTCTTGTCAGAAAAGGTCAAAAGCTCTTTGATTCCATGGGTTGTGCGTGGGGTATAGATGTTAGTGTATGTGCACTGCAGCCAATATATTAGTTGCATGTGTGATCACTTAATATATGTATATACTTTATTCTTAATAAAATGCTACTTTATCTTTAATATTTAATTTAATTGTAATGAATATTAATTAATAAAGATAAAGTCCATGGGACCTATATGCATGGCAGTGAAAATTATAATGTTGTTATAATTATGAGATTCCGACTGCATTATAGCATTATTTCAAAATGTTCCTGATTAATGTTATATTGAGATTGGACATTGATATAACCGTTGAGACCAGTACACGTTGTATTATTTTCTTTATGAAAAGAAGCAACAGTTCTCATTAAGCTGAGGTATGTGAGATACCTAGAACCAACGTGTAAGTGCTTGTGGTGACAAGTTCACTGTACTGACCCGCACGAGGATTCCATACAGAAGTTTACCTGTGTCTATGAAAAGACTCACATGACAGTCGTATAAATGATCCTTAGACTTGAGACATTAAGTTATCTTATATAGAAATTACTGTGTTTTGATACCGCTCACATGTCATTCTATGTAAAGATAACGAATGTAACAATTGTTGGATATAATATGAACTGCGTAGAGATATTTAATTGTTAAGATAGAATTCATCACCTTAGGTAATTAAGAAAAATATTTCAATTGTTCTTGGCCAGTATGGATTGTTAAATCCTTGCGCAAGGTAAAATAAGATTGAGATCTTATTTAATTAATCAATCATATTGGGAGGACAGAAATGATTTATACATAGCAGACACATTCCATGCATCAATGTATAAATAGAAATATTATGATGAAAATATATTAATTACACTGACAGACTGATCACAGAAAAGTTAGTCAAACCACTTTGACAAATTCTAATATTTGGGTGATCGTTACACATTGATAGATGTCAATAATGATCTACAAATATAATTAATCAATTGTAAATTGACGATAAAATTAAAGCATTAATTTTTTTTAATTATATTTGTGGCCAACATATTAGGAACCTAATGGGTCACACACATAAAAATTGTAAGTGAGGAATTAAATTGGATTATCAAGTTGGACTTGATAAAAATAATTCTAGAGACTTAAGGATTGAAGTTTAAATTTTATTTACACTGCTTAATATCCTAATAATTAAGTGTAGACTTAATTTAAAATTTCTAGAATTATAGGAATTAATTATGTGAATTATAATTCCTATAAGGGGTCAATTTATAATTAACAAATTTAAAGAGTTAAATTTATAATTATAAAAGGTTGTTCCCTATAAATAGGAAAGTTTGTCTTCCTTTCTTGACTAGTGAGAGAAGAAAGAAAGGAGCTAGCACTCAAAACTCCCAATATTCTCTAAGAGTGTCTTGGAGAATTTCCTCACAACTCGACTCAGTTGTTAGAAAATTCTTTAAGTTGTTTGAGATAATTTGTTAAATAATAAAATTTTAATTATCATTATTTCATACTTAATTAAAGTTGATCTTGTTTAATTGAGAATTAATGCTTCCTAACAGTGGCATCAGAGCCATTTTAATTAATTATGGAATGATTTATTGTTGTTGGTGTTAATTTGAGTATTAAATTCATGTGATTATATATTGTTTCTCCCAATTTTTTTCTTTTCCTCTGCTCAAATTTGGTTATGAAATTTTGAGATTTTGAGATTTAAGTTTTGTTATCTTAAAATTTTAGATCTACAAAATCAATTTGAATTAAAGTAAATTTTGAAAAATTTTGAGATTGAACCAATTTGGAGAATTTTTGCATGAAACCCATTTGAGCATCCATGAAAATTTGTCGGTGAAGATTAATCGCCACCCAGCTGCGTAAATGGGTATACCCATCAGCAAGATGGTGACCGGCACTCCTCATGGCTGGTATGGTGGCTTCCGGCAACAGAAAAATGGAGGAGATCGGGCTGTGATCTGCTGCTCTGGATCACACATGGTGGCTGGACGTGTTTGCAAAGCTGCCGGAGATATCCCTGTGCGTCGCCGGCCTTGTGGCAGCGTGGGCTGGCTGATGCGAGGGCCAGTTCTGGTGCGGCGGTGCTGGTGGCCTCCATGGCTGCTTCTGGTTCACGATGAACCAGATTGAGAGAGGGGAAGGGTGCTGTCTGCTCACCTTATTTTGGGCAGAATTACAGTTTTGCCACTGAACCAATTTACCCTTCATTTTAAGTAAAATTGCAAGTTTGCCATTGCAGCTTATTTACAAAAATGCCACCAGTTATTTTGTTGTGCCTTTTGGCTTAGCAAATCACAAAAATGCCATTAAAAATTCCATGTTCCCAAATTACCTTGGTCTTCTTTTATTCTATTTTGCAATTATACTTTTAAATTTAATTAAAATAATTTAATTTAATATTAATTTTAAAAATTAGTTTCTAAAATTAATTTAGGGAATTTGGATAAAGGAATTTATTGAATTAAATTGTTTAATTCAATATTAATTTTTGAACATGTGTTTTCTAAAATTAAATGGTAGATTATGGTGTATCTAAAATTGTTTTAGATTTTATTTATCTAATTAGATTAGATATTGAATTAAAATAATGTTTAATTCACATATATATAATATTAGAAAATTATTTCTAAATTATATATGGCATTGGGTAGCATAAAATTTAATTTAATTGTTTTGTTAAATTAATAGGTATTTAATTGTGATTAAATTACTTATTAATTAAAGGAAATTGTTTTCAAGACAATTAAATAGAATTATTTAGTGGGAGGAACATTATACATATTTTTTGATTTAATATTTCTAATTGTTAGAAATATTATTTTAATTACACATGAAACCAACAACATCAATGAAGATGATTAAATTTTTTTATGCATTTTAATTTGATTATAATGCATGATGGATGGTTATGGACTAAAGACCAATGTGATTGTTTTTTATATAGTTGAATGCCTATATATTCATAAATAGAGACTGTGTTCCCTGTCTTCTCTTATATTCTATGTTGTAAATTCTTTTCTCATCTTACTCCCCTCGAATGTAACTCGAGGTTTCTATTTCTGAAATATGTAAACGTTATATAGTTTTAGAAAGAGTAGATAGGAAAATTATTTGTAACTGTAAGCAAAAAGAGGAGCTAATGAATGTACTTCAAGGAGCTGTTGAGAAGACTTATGAAGTCCTACATTGCTACTACCTAGGTTTTTGACCCTATAATTCTCTCAAATGGCTCGAGAGAATTATTTAGTAAAGTCCATAATCATCCGATTAGAAATGCATGCTAGGGGTGTATGTTATATATATATATGATGTATGATATTGCTAGCATGTTAAATAATGAGACCTAAAAATTGGCATAGACCTAAAATCCCTCATTCAAATATTAAGTACATGTTATGAACATGATGCCTTCCATTGTTATAGCATAAACCTAAGTTCTATATTAAAGTTAACTTGTTGAGCACACTCAAGGTTGCTTTTCTCTCGAACATGTTTATGGCTATGAAATATTGGATATTTCTGAACAATGGGTTTTACTTAACTGATTTACATGATTTGGATGAGCACACTCATGATCATGTAGAATCAGAGGCATAGTTAGGAGAAACATAAAATTATGTTTAGACAAATAATTGTCACCTAACTGATCTAGGAGTCACATAGATATGTGATTGATAAATAGTTATCTACCTAATTTAATTTTATTTTGATTTGTTGAGCACACTCAAGGTCAAATAAAATTAAATGGGGTCCTAGCCCACTAAGAAAATTAATGCATTAAATTTCCTGAATCAATGGTGAGGGCTATTAATTTGAGTAAAATAGTGGGAGACCAAATGGATATTAAAGACCTTATATTAATTTGGTTAATGAAAATTATATACATGAAATTAATACAATTTTATCTTTGCATTTGTAGATCACTAATATCACCATGAGTAACAACCATTTCCTACGTAGCATACTGGATGCTAATAAGTTGACTGGACCAAATTTCTTGGACTAGTACAGAAACTTGAGAATTGTTCTCAAGCAAGAAAAGAGGCTATATGTCCTTGAACGTGCCAAACCCAATATTCCTCCTGTTGATGCTCCTGAAGAGGTACTGAATGAGTACATTTGTCATACAGATGATGATGAGCAAGCCACATGTGTGATGTTGGCTAGCATGTCTCCTGAACTTCAAAAGCAGCATGAGAATATGGATTCTCGAACTATCATTTTGCATCTCAAGGAGTTGTTTGATTCAAAATGCAGAAATGTGCGGTATGAGGTATTAAGGGAATTATTTCGCTATAAGATGACATAAGGATCTTTAGTAAATGTTCATGTTCTGAAGATGATTGGCTATAATGAAAAATTAGGCCAATTGGGTTTTGTCATGGACCATGAGTTAAGTATTGACTTGGTCTTACAGTCTTTACCTCCTAGTTTCTCACAGTTCATAATGAACTTCAACATGAATCAGTTGGAAACTACATTGCCTGGACTGTTGGGTATGCTAACTACTGCTAAAGGGGAACTTAAGAAGAACAAGTCCCCTGTTCTT